>NW_009926143.1:6106-23079 GCF_000696875.1 Nestor notabilis | reverse complement strand
GGAAGGCCCAGATCGCTGCTCGGGTCAGGCTGGGTATCGGTCGGCGGGTGGTGAGCGGTTGTGTCCTCTCCCCTTGTCATTTCCCTTATTATTGGTGGTAGCAGTAGTGGTTTGTATTATACCTTAGTTACTGGAGTGCTGTTATCTCAACCCGTGGGAGTTGCATTCCTCCGATTCTCCTCCCCATCCCTCGGGGAGTGGGGGGAGGAAGGAGTCGGGTAGTGAGTGAGCAGCTGCGTGGTTCTGAGTTACTGGCTGGGCTTAAACCACGACAGTTAGGTGTTGCAGTGTATGTGTTTTGAGAATGCATATTCCAGGTAATTGTCTGATCATAAGCCTTTTCTATCAAGTGACCTGGAAGAACAATGACTTTGAATGGGAGCCCTGAGTGGCAGTAAGCTTTTGAACAAATTAAACTGGAGATGGTTCATGCAGTAGCAGTTGGGCCAGCTTGGGCAGGACAAGATGTAAAAAATGTGCTTTATGCCTCAGCCCCACCTGGAGCCTCTCTTTACAACCCAGACCCAGAAAGTGCTGGCTGAGGTTAAACCATGACAGTCTGAAATAGAAGTAGTCTTAAATATACTGCTTTTGTTGCTACTTTTTTTAGGTATCTTCTTGTGCCAGTAATGGTGTTAGCCACCTGATTCTTTGCTTTTTTATTTTGCTTGCATATACTGAGCCTTTTTTAGGGTAATGTGTTTCTGGGAGGAGAAAATAGACTTCAGACAGTCTTCCCCAAACATTCTATTAGTGGAAATGGCAGCTACTGGGTAGTTGCTCTTGGTAGGTGGTTATACTTGCAATGACAAGATAGTCTGAGAAATGTGAGTTTAATAATGGTTTCAGGAATTAGGTGTTTTATATTGCAGCATCCACAGTACACTCAATTTCACTCTATTTCTTGATATTTTGCTTTTGAGGTGCAGTTTAAGATCTTGATATAATGAAACTGTTAATGGCTATTGACAATGAACACAGTGCAACCATGCCTTATCATTTTATGAGAAGGGAAGAGTATGCTTAAGAGCAGCTGAGCATGTGATTCTTTGTCAGCATCGTGCCTGCTGAATTTCTCTCTTTTAACTGTTCTGACATTCAGTGCATTTTATAAAAAGTTTTCAAAACAGTGTGTGTCTCTTCTATACAAGAAAACTAACAGAAAAAAAAGTATATAAGAAGGATCCTGATTTATACTGATTTATATATCTTCTGTTGGTTTTGTCTTCTCTTCCAGAAAAGGAAAGAGGTGGAGGAAAATAAAAAGCAATAGTGAAACTTATCCAAAACACATCTTTTTCTTTTTTCTTTTTTTTTTTCCCCTAGGTTTCTTGTAGAATACAATGTTAAAATGTATTTTTGCAAGATGCTACTTTTATTACATAGCTCTGAGATTTTGTCTTACCATGCTTAATAACATGAAAGCGTTAACAAGTTTGTCTCATAATGTTACTCTTTGTTTCTGAAAGACTGTGCACAATTAGATCTTAACACTTTTTGGAAGACATGATGTGTTACTGGGTCACACACCTTAAGATATGTGTTTGCAAGAACTAGTGAAAAACTTCCAATATAAACTTTGTTTTGAATCCAGAGCTTTTCATGGTCTGTAGCTGGTATTAATCAAATGGGGCATCTTAATAGATATCTTTCTGCTCTTGCTAGCATTATGCGTAACTTTCCCTGAGGGCAACATTTGCTTTTCAGCAAAACCTACTTTTGATTATTCTTTTTTTTTTTTCTGGAAAAAGCATGGCAGTAGAATGCTGAATGGATACAATGACATTTCGTGTGAATTTGTATCTTATTAACATGGAAGATATTCATAACAGACTTCTTCTGTTTCTAATTTCAACAATGTATGTAGTCTGTTGTTGTCCCACTCTATAACAAAAGCTCTTGGGTTTGGTCATATTGGAGATAATTGTTTACTAACTTTTCATTTTAAGTTAGGATGAGTATTAAATGATCTGCCTCCATTTTCAGTCAGCAGATACTTATTATTTGGGTCTTTAATGAAAATCACATAGTAGGCACACTGTTCACCTTCCTAGATTTTTCCTAATTGCTGTAATTTAATGTCAATCATAGCAATCTATGCTGCATGCCCTGTGATATGGACAGCTGATACTCCTTATGTAAGGAATCAATGAAATAAAATTTACCTGAGAAAGACTTGTTTTCATATATCACAAAAAAGCCTCTAAAAGGGTGACCTATCTGCCAAGCAGCATCCTATCCTATGCTCATTAAAGGGTGCAAATAGAGTTATGAACACATTTTATAAATCAGATGGGATTTGTGCTGAAGGAAAGCATAGGATTAGTTAGAATTACAGAATTATATGCTGTATGTTTTTGAAGAACAGTCCCTTGTTTACATGAGTAAATGTGCTTTATGCCAAAAATTTGCCTGTGTAACTTTACGGCATGAAGTTATCCCATCTCTTTTCTTAGAGTGATTTCACTATAGTGCAAGCTGCTGTCAGAAAGAGCCTTTGGGGATGAATGAGCAGAAAGAACCCAGTGATATTCTGAAAGGTAGAATGGCAACTGCTGATGTATATGTAGGCTAAATGAGTTGTTGTTTCCCTGGGGCTTAGAAGCTAGGTATTAATCCAGTTTGCTTTGACATCTTTGGCATTCGATCTTTTTGTAGATTAGTGTGTTAGATGGACACATCAGCAATGGGGCAAAAGTCTCAGAGAATCAGATGAAAGGTTGTATTTGAAATTCTCTGATTGAACAACAGCAGCTCTGCTTATTAATCAAGTATATTTTAAGAGATAATAAAATAATAATCTATGGCTTTTGAGTAATGTAAAAACAATCTTCTTCCATGCCCTGTAACATGCAGCAGGTGTTTGGTGGTCTAATTGGAATGCATTTCCAAACTGGGATATATTGAAGGCAATTACTATATGTTACACAGTAAGTTGGGCGTAATAAGGGCCCTTAAGTAATGACTTCTCTTCCCTGAAGTACATGAATAAAAATGTCAAATGTCTTTCACATGAAATAAATTGAGCCACAAATAAGGCTTATTTTTACTTCTTTTGCTCTGGTGTTACCTGATGGATAGTCTCATTTCCTAAGATCCACTTGGGCTACACAAAGTATAATGGCCTTATAGCTATTCAAGCTGGGCTGTCAGCGATAGATACAATTACCTGAAAAACTTAGAGCTGCAAGAGCTGTAATAATAATGTGTTCTTCCATCTTCTGCTTCTCCTCAGTGGCTGAGAAGACCAAAGAGCAAGTATCTAATGTTGGGGGAGCTGTGGTGACAGGAGTGACAGCGGTGGCCCAGAAGACGGTAGAAGGAGCAGGGAACATTGCTGCAGCCACTGGCTTGGTAAAGAAGGATCAGTTGGCCAAACAGGTTTGTTTATTTACAGTCTTTTCCAGGTGAAGAAATAGAAGATAAGTCACCTTCCTGAACTGAAGGGCAGATGAAGTGTTTTCTTTTGTGTCTGTCAGTGTTACGACTGCAGGATGATTTGTGTAATGCTAGACAAATAAGCAACAAAGAAAACACCTGCTGTTTATTGCTTGCGTTTTGAGTGACTTGCAGAACTTGAGTAGGATTTTTACGGCATGAAGTCATCCCATCTCTTTTCTTAGAGTGATTTCACTATAGTGCAAGCTGCTGTCAGAAAGAACCTTTGGGGAAGAATGAGCAGAAAGCATGGACCTTTACTATTCTGAAAAGTCTTATCAAATCTGGATTGTGTTTTACAGTGTAATCTAGTGATGATTCTGAACTCAGCAGCCTCTAGTAGTGGCCAGCAGCTGTAGGATTGCTGTCCAGTTGAATGGGAAGATAATTATTTTTCCAAATAATTCACGATTGAAAAGCAAGCTGCTACAGCTGAAAGGTCAAACAGAAAATCTTGGGTTTAACAGCACAATTTATATCCTCTGTAGATGAAGAGCAGAAGGGTTTATGTACCAAGCCAATGACTGGTTAGAACACGTAGCATCTAAAGTCAAGATCTAGCTTCAGAGTGGCTATCTTACATTAATACAGCGACATGAACTCAAGTATTGCTCCAAGCTATTGTGAACTCTTCAGGTTAAATTTGCTGTAGCTCATCCTATAAAATATTCCGTGGATACTTTTATTCCAGCACCAAGGTGAATGTTAAGTATTTGCACAATAAAAAGTGTTACTATGGTTTTTGGTTGCTGATACACTGCAGTTACATTCTTGCACTTACCCTAGGTGAAAAGTGACCCCACATAGCTGGTGGGAATGATGCTTTCCAAAATGTGTATAGTGCTGTTTGAGAGAAAAATGACCCAGAAGAGACAAATAACCTCCTCTTGTGCTGTTTTCTGAATAAATATTTAAATGTTTAAAAAAAAGGTTATGAAGAATATTAGTATTTACACAAAAATATGGGTGTCATGGATTTAGCATGAAGAAGTTCTATGGTGTCTCTTATTTCCATTTAATGTTCAGAGGAGTTGTTAAAATTGAATCCTTAAGAATTCTTCTTTATCTCTTATTGAAGTGCATTCCTGTCTGTTGGACAAATCCTATCTGTACTTTAGTTTTGGGGGAAAACACGGTATGACTTTGTGGTAGGCGTTCACTGTGGTGGATTGGTCTTGAAAACATGTCACAAGTGGTTTTATTCTCTTTCAAAGCAGTTTTGCAGTTTTCCTGGGGTCTTTTTAGTCCTTTTTATGTTCAGTTGTAAGTAAAATATTGGTTTTGATGAGGCCATGATCCTTTATAAAAGCAATGTTGAAGATCGACAAAATCGAGTATCTAATGAACTTCCAGGGGATACAAGAGTATGGTGACAAGCATTGTCACAGTAGTCAATCCCCTTAGTTTCTGCTAAAGCTCTTCCATAGTTCTATGCTAAGAATATTCTTTTCTGTTCATAGCTATTCAAACTCAGTGTCATAACACACAATTACCTGCTTTAGTATGGACCATATCTAGTCTTTTTTAATGTTAATATATACATATAGATCCTTATAATTATAAAGTATGAAGTAGATCTCTGATGACTTTCACTTAATTCTGTTCTGTATATTGTATAGCTTAAATATGAGTAATGATGGATGTTAAAAGAATAAAATCACATCTGTGAAATTAAAGAACATCCATAATGTACATGCATATTATTCTATAACCCTATAAATAGCGTCATTATTCTGAACTGGTGCTTTGTTCGTTAGATACGCAAAGCCATTCATTTGATTCTTGATACTGGTATTTTTAGACTTGATAGTCTCAGTCATCTATGCAGTATGGCCATCTAGTTGACTAGTATCTACAGCTTCTAGCAGAGTGCTCTGCATTTCTGTCCCTCACTGGTTTTGCAGAAGATTAGTAGCCATTTCAGAAATTTAACATCAAAATTGAACATTGTAAAGGTACTGTAAAACCTAGTATTTTTGTATTCCTGTGCAGTTCAGAGGCGCAGGAGATAGATATTGTTCTTTTTGCTTAGATTTCCTTGGTAAACTGACAGGGTGGGTGAAACCAGGTATGGGCACTCGGAATACCAGTAGGTATTCCCCCTCATAGGAAATAGGCTGAGTCTTTCTAAACTAAGGGAAGGTGTCAATGAGGCATACTGTCAAAGCATCAGTGTAACTTTGTGTATTTTATTGCTGTAAGGTTATGTCTTTTAGGCGTTTGATATCTCTAGCTTATCCTAAACTGGGAATAAGGGACCATGACTAGATTCATTCCTTGAGCTTCAACATGGCTAGCCAGTGCCTTTGGCAGGTTATTCTTCCTATGGGCATCTACTTGGAATTGTTCTAAAGCACACGGCTGTGTATCCCATATGCAACAGGAACACTTACCTTGCTTACACAGTGTAAGCAAGCTACAGGATTTGACAGGGAATTGCAAATGAAGCATACCCAGTGAAAGTGGATAGAAGTATGATTACAGGCTATCTTTCCACAGAAGGCTGAAAGGCATTAGCCAGTAATCTCTTATTTTGATTCGCTTCTAAACTTGCGACAAATTATTTCTTCCTGTTCATACGGATTTATGTGAACATAATCGAGCCCAAAGCCTCCAACTGAATGTAGCGAACAGCGACCTCCTGAGGCACCTTTCAACCTGAATTATTCTGTGAACTGCTATAAACTCAACCTCCATACAACTGGAGGAGTTTTCTTATTTGCCATTAATTACAGGATCAGAGACTGTGGAATAAATATAGAATCATAGAATACCTCAAGTTGAAGCAACAATAAGAATAGAGTCCAACTCCCTGCTTCTTGCTGGGATCAGCTGCTTCCAAATGTGTCTGAAAGCCCATCTAAACTCAATGGTCATTGCTGGGGTCTGCTATTAGTGATCTGCTTGTCTTTGTGAAAGCCTGCAATCTTGTGATATGACTGGTTTTGACTTTCAACTACTTGAAAACAGTCGTAGTGTTTCTTTACCTGAGGATACAACAGTATTTATGCAAAGGAAATGCTAAGCTGATTCTTGGTAAAACACTTTCTTGAGAAGCTTGCCTGAGGTTGCAGCCTTTAATACCAGTGTGCTTTGGACCATGAAGCACAGGTTTAACCACCCAACTGAGAACAGGCTAGAGGACTGCTGTCATGCCAGACTATCACCTACCCACTCCACAGCTGGTGTGAAAAGGCAGTGCAGAGTGACAGTTGAGACTAGAGACCCACAGGACTGACTTGATAGTTCCCATCAGAGGACTGCCCAGGGCATTTATGCTTTTGCAGAAACTCACTGCTTGATGCAGCAAGGATAGTAGTTGTTAGTAGGCTTGGATTAATTATAAAAGGGTTTAACAAACTGCAAATAGCATATTAAAAAATGACAAAACAATTCTTAAGATTATTTGGATTCCAGAAATTTTTATGCATTACCAGCATGCATCTACTGATGAATTATTTCTAATGCATACTACCATTTATCATACAGCCTATTAAAAATTAATTGCTTTTAATAAACTACTAGTAAATTTGAGTCTAATTTTAAAACCTGCTCATAATAATACTGTTATTTGTAATCAGTGGGACTCTTCCTGGAAACAGAGAAGCAGTTTCTTCTCTTTTTCATGCTTTTTTCACTCTGTTAAGAGAAGATGATAAGCTGACGTATCGGGTTATACAGACAAACATTTGTTTTAAATGTATTCTGTACCTGTGCATGTTTTATTTCTGTATAGAGTGTAAGTGTGCTTCTAAATTAATTGAGGGTTTTTTTTAAAGGAAGATTAGTGATAATTGTGTTTCATGTAGAAAATGTTTTTTCCCAAGTTAAGGAAGCTATGAAATCCTTTGAATGTTCTATTTTCAGCTCAGCATAAACATATAGATACAGATAGTATGGAGAGGTATGAGCTAGTGAATATCTAATGTATAATATTTCCTAAGAACAAAATATGGATTACAAAGTTTATTATTTTCAAGTAGGTAATTAACTAATTGAAGTTCTTAACCTCACTAAATTAATGTCATTTGGTTCTTTAGCATTTCATGAATTAATCAGTTGGTAAGTTCTATGATTCCTGTGGTGAATAATTTTATTCACACACTGTTACAGCACCAAAATCCCCAGTCAAGATGAAAGCTCAAGGTACTTTGGGTACCGTGCAAAGATATAGTTAGCCAGATTTTGTATGCTGTAGAACTTACCAAACAGAGGAGCGGGCCTTGTCCTTACCATGTTTGGGATCTATATGGGTCATGTTTTGTATCTATTCTGATAAATCATTTTTCTTTCTAAACTGTCTTAGTTTAATATGTTTACAGTAAATAGCACTTTAAACACAGACATAAAATTAACAGTAGTAGCTAACATGTAGATAGGTAATATACTTAGAAAGCAGGTAATACAGCTCATTGGTTTAATGACCAAGCTTTCAGAGGGAAAGATGACTGTAAGTGTAAAGACTCAATCTAGGCATTAAGTGGTTTGTTGTTTTTTTTTTTTTTTCATAGAAAACATTATCTAACTGAAAACCCTCGCTAACTGCATTTAATATGAAAATTAACATAGAATGAAAGCAAGACAACTTTGCTGTATCTTCTTTCTCTCCCAGCTTCTACTTCATGGGAATCCTTCAGGTTCAAACACTGTCCTAGCATAAACATCCAGTGCAGTGGACCCCACAGGTTAAGAGTATTTCTTGTCTTGCTACTTTTCTTGGCCAGAATCAGTTTTTCCATGAGCCATTATACATTGTTTAGAATCACAGTGAATCCACTTTGGAGAATCACCATAATCAAATATACCAATATGTAGGAGCCTTTGCATCCTTTTTACAGGGAAGATCCGTGAGACATTGTGCATTGCTGAGAATACAGACATGATGAAATGCCTTTTAATTTTGATGAAAGCAACTCAGTTTTGATTAAGACACCAGCCAGCAGCTATTTGTTTGTTTGGGCAGTCTTACTGTGAGAAGGGATGCAAGCCCTGTAAGTCCCTCTGAAAATGTGTCTCCCAGTGTTAGCATGGAGATTTCTTTTCTGCTTTATTAGACACCCATTTTTGAAATGAGAGTGATATCTCATCTTTCAAAGATTTCTGTTTTATCTTGTTGCAGACTAAGATTCCTGAGAGTGTTCCCAAAGAAGTTTTAATTTTCACATGTAGCTAAAAACTCCAAACCAAAAAATCCCAAATGAATATTGAAATCTTCCCTTTCTTTCACTTTACATTTTGATTTTTCTAAACTGCTATCTGCATTTAAAATCTTTCTACAGAAATCTTATGCCAAAATAACCAGAAACTTAGTATTGACATTTGACTTGCACTGAAGTTTTCTTGAGTAGCAGTTCCAAAAGTTTAAATGCCCAACGTTAAAATCCCCATCACTGTTTTAATAGTCCCCTTGCTACCTTCATGCAATATAAATTTCTTGCTTAGTACTTGAAAAAGCTCAAAGATGCATTTTCTTTGGCTCTTTTTATCTTTTTGAGATATATATTGCATATTTTATTTCCTACTCTCCTCTAATACTGACATGCCACATGGAGAATTCTTGAAAATATTAAAACTTCATTTTAATGTACTTTTTTATGAATAAGGTTCCAGAAATAGGTCTAATCATGGCAAAATTTGAATTTAGGTGGAACCATGCATTTTGATAGAATATGAAGTTTTCTGACTATCATTGTGTTTAGTATTCTGTACAGGATACTGTACAGAATCCCTTGTTGAAGGATCACTATTTCCCATCTTCTTTTCTGTAGGTGAGTCAATTAAGCTTGAACAGTTTAGCCTAGAAAAACACAAAGGAGAAGTTATGGAGCAGAGATAACCAATTTCCTCCTTCAGAAAGAGAATTAGAGAGGTTTTTCCACCTTTCCATTACATTTTGTGCTATTAGCCAGTTGATGTCCGAAAAGGCTAATAGACCACAACAAAAAAGCAGGACAGTAAGTGTGAGTTACATGAGACTTATACTGTTGTTCTTTAGTTGAAATAAGTAGGTTTATTCATTTCCCCTAGGACTTATTATGAAGAAAAAGTCAAGCCTTGAATTAAGCAAAGAAATTTTAATGAGATTTTGGCATGGTGAGTGCTGAAATAGGCTTCATTCAATTAACTTCCAGAGTTGATGCTTTTCTGTAGACACTGTAGAGCAAGTAGGCTGCTGGGGTGCAGCAACATCTAATTGCCCTCTTGAACTTCTTCTTGCTGTTTATAGCTGTAATATAAGGTCATAGTAGAGAATGGATAAGTTTATGATTAAATATGTGTAATCTAGGTCCCTAGCAAGCTTGTCAAGTAGCTAAAGGTCTAACCCTCTATACTTGAGCCAAGCAGTGGCAGTCCTGCCACGTGGTGCAGTGCACAGGGATGGAATTTTTGGTTGTTTCAGGGTGAGCCAAACCATGGTTCTGATGTGACACTCATGCTTGTCTGGTCTGTAGGAGCAATTACAGCAGTGGCTTAGAAAGCTTGCAGCTGCGGTTTCTGGTAAAATAAACAGCAGACAGTAAGCTTTCCTTGAGGAAGGCAGAGAGTTCTAGATTATGTACAGGAGAAGGCCTGCTCAGGTAGTCACAACTGAACATCAACCAGACAATAGTTGCTTTCAGATTTCTATTTAAATCATAATATGTGAGGAGCGTGTAGCTTGAGATAGGTTTTACTTTTTCTCTTACCATTTTTTTTCTTCATCTGTGCATGATGTATGAGTGACTGCTGCAGAACAGAACAAACATTTAGCAGCAATTAGCACTGTTTCCTTTTTTATGTATGTAGATGGACTGAGAGTGGAAGAATGAAGAGGGAGATTCTCCATTAGAGGATCCCTATTGCTCTGGAGCTGAATAACAGAAGACCCCTCTTAAGAGAAAGCATTTATTAGCTGTTTCTATGAATTCACAAAGGAAGTAGGACTGTCAAGTGAAGTGACATGTCTCTTTGATTGTAGTGTAGCTGGACTGATGTATTTTGTTAGATCTTTTCTTACTAGAATCAGAATTAATGACGGTGTGTTGTATTAAAACATCTGTAACATCACTTCTGTAAAGCTAATCCATATTCTTAAAACAGGAAACACTGATTCATTGTAAATCATAAGGCATCCTTAGGCAGGCAATATTAAGGATTTGAATCTGCTTTATGTACACAGTCAAATCTCTCCTTCATGGCAGTGTGCATAGTTTTTTGGATGGGAAAGCTCAGGAATCATCTAGTTTGTACAGAGGTCTGAATGTCAGTAGACTTGTGAAACTGCATTGTGATCCTGTATGAACGCTCTCTATTGGAATGCAAGTGGCTTTGGTTCAATGATTTGTAATTTGTTTCCAAAATAAATTCAACAATTACAGAGGAGGCAGTTCCATGAATACAGTTCTGTTTTCCTTTGGTGTTTCACATGGACAAGTCCCATGTATGTAGCTTAGTACATGTTGATACTGCATAACATCACTGTAAAGGAACAGTACAGGGTGCATGAAAGACTCTAATGTTTACAAGCAATTTTATTTGGTGAAATATGCTAATGATGCCTGCAGAAAATAGATTGAGAAATAGGAAGGCCACAGAAGTCACAAAGCCAGCAAGGACATACGGTGGTTTTTGTCTACCTTTCTGTTGCTTTATGATAAAATCTTACCCGTCACTTCTTGGCAGGTGTGTGCACATTCTGGTGGCACTTCTGGACATGAGAAGCTTAACTTTATTTCACTCTAACCACCACTATCTGAAATACTTAAAATTAGGCTGGAGAAGATAGAGATGAATATGCACAGTAAGTAACAATACTTGTGGAAAAAAAGAGATCGTGAAAGATGGATGACTCCAGGTAGTAGTGCTAGCATTTCTGTGTTTATTGGAGAGTGTGTTGAAGTGATGGGACGATTTTGAATTGCAACTTGTGTTTGGCCTCCCTGGCTAATAGAGAAAATGCCTTTTCTGCTGTGGGGCATGTTGTCAGTATTTTTGTTTCAGAGGGCAAAACAGCAGTATTTAAAGGAAGACCAAAGCATTTCCATACATTGACATCTGTGATTCAAACAAAACTTGAGTTGAGTCACAGGGAAGCAAACTTGTGTGGTGTTATCCAAATATCCTGGAGGTTATTGCTCTTCATTAGTTCAGGAACAAATATGAGTTTAATGTAAAGGTCTTGTGAAGTATCCTGGTTTCCTAATAACTCTCATGCTGTGAGATAACATTTTAGCTCAGACTGATGTTCCGGGTCTACCTGCTGCCTTCACTACTTCTGACCATAACGTATTCCTAATTACCTGTGGAGGAATTAAGATGAGGAGCTTTTGGGTGGCATCATACTGCTCTTGGTTTTCTATCAATTGCTCAACCACAGATTCAGCTTTGACCTTGGAGGAATTAAGTACGCCCATCCTTAACTTGAATGTGCCTATCTTCCTTGATCTCCAAGACCAAGAATTGTTTGCTAGCTGATGGAAGGGTGAACACATTCTCCACTAGGAACTGTTTGTATGTCATGATAATCAGATAGTATTTGTACTATCTACAAGTAGCAGAACACTTTTTTTCATTTCTTTTTCTTTTACTTGTGAGGGAGAAGCAAAAGAACCTCCCCATCCTTTTACTAGGAAAGCAACTTTTAGATTTACTGTAAAAGTTTGTTTATCTGCAACCTATGCTCTTTTTTTCCTCCCTCTTCTGCTCTTTACTTCAGTTTCCCTTCCACCTATTATATCCTCCATTTCCAGTTTCCTTTCTAACTGACCTAATATGCCCCAGTAGCATGTTCCAGGCAGCTGTATTTGTCTCCCCTGTGTATGTATGGCCACTGTATCATTGCTTCAAAAGAAGCATGACCAGCAGGTCGAGGAAGGTGATTCTCCCCATGTATTTGGCTGTCGTGAGATCTCACCTGGAGTACTATGTTCAGCTTAGAGCAGCTTTCCAGTACCTAAAGGGGGCCTACAAGAAATCTAGAGGAACTTTTTACAAGGACATGGAGTGACAGGACAAGGGGGAATGTCTATACACTGACAGAGAGTAGATTTTTATTAGATATTAGGAAAAGATTATTGTGAGGGTGGTGAGACACTGGAACAGGTTGCCCAGAGAAATGGTAAATGTTCCATCCCTGGTAGTGTTCAAGGCCAGGTTGGACAGAGCCTTGGGTGACATGGTCTAGTGTGAGGTGTCCCTGCCCATGGCAGGGAGGTTGGAGCTCAATGATCTTAAGGTCCTTTTCCAACCCTAACCATTCTATGATTCTATTATTATGCAAGTCTCCTAGGCTTACGTGGGACCAGTTCCATTTCACTGTGTTCCAGTCTTTCCTATGCATCCATCTGTGGAATTTCATGCAGTACTCAGAAATGTATTTGCTTTTTCCTTACTCTAAATAGTTGCCAAGCCCATGCTAAATATTCAGGAAGGTGCTGCCTGCTGAGAGGAATATGTTTAAGTTCCTTTAGGGATGATTCATATTCGTGCCAACTATTCCTGTTCTTGCCTGCTGTTGCATGAAAGATTTGACTGTTTCAGATGGGAAATAGTTTTATGTATTCCATGATAGTTGGGCAAACTTGATAGTGGCATTTTTGTGGAACTTAATGTACAGGTTTTGCAAGCTTGCAAACATTACTGGGTTACAATAATGGTGTCCTTAGCATCTTCTGCTATGGTTCAGTGCTTCTTTCTTCTGCTGGCCCAGATGAAGTGCATAAGCCTTGGAAGGTAAAGATCTTAAACATGATTCATTCAGTGCCTATCTGGAAGTCATTAGCTTTCAAGGGTTTGTGATGATAGCTGGTGCCACTTGCTGATACTGTAAAAGCCAAACATTGCAGCTGGGTGGTTTTTAGCTAGCAATGAAAGTTTATGGTGCTGAAGTGACAATCTGGCAAAGCACTGCAATGTGTGTTTGCGTCTGCCAGTCTCTGTTCAGCAATGCACTGCAGTGGGATGCTTAATAGGTATGAGTGGCAAATTGAGGTCCTGGATTATATGGCAATGAGGGTTATATAAACTTCAAAATGATTCAGGACTGAAGTGTGGAGGAAATATCTCTCTGTGGAGAAATAGATTAATCTGCATTTCCAGAATATCAATCCAATGTCATCTCCTAAGAAAACAAATAAATCCCATGTGTAGGTTAAGAGAAGAGGAAGGAAGGAAAAAAAGAAGGCAGAATGCTTTTATTAGGATTACCTAATTACTGACCGCGGTGAGTTGTCCCTTGCTGGACACCAGGTGCCCACAAAAGCTGCTCTATCACTCCCTTCTTCAGTTGGACAGGGGAGAGAAAATATAACAAAAGGCCCATGGGTTGAGATAAGGACAGGGAGAGATCATTTTCCAATTACCATCATAGACAAACAGACCTGACTTGGGGAACTTTGCTTATTACCAATCAAATCAGAGTAAGATAATGAGAAATAAACCCAAATTTTGAAACCACTTTCCCTCCACCCCTCCCTGGGTTTAACTTAATTCCTGAATTCTCTATCTCCTACCCTCAGTGGTGCAGGGGAATGGGGGTTGTGGTCAGTTCATCACATGTTGCCTCTGCCACTCCTTTCTCCTCAGAGAGAATATTCCTCACACTCTTACCCTGCTCCAGCATGGGGTCCCTCCCACAGGACAGTGCTCCATGAACTTCTCTAGCTTCTCCATGGGTCCTTCCCATGGGCTGCAGTTCCTTGCAAACTGCTCCAGGATGGGTCCCTTCCATGGGTGCAGCCCTTCAGGAACAGACTGTTCCAGCATGGGTCCCCCACAGGTCACAAGTCCTGCAGCAAATCTGCTCCAGCGCAGGCTCCTCTTTCTGTGGGGACACAGGGTCTGCCAGGAGCCTGCTCCAGCGTAGGCTTCCCATGGGGTCAGATTGCTTCGGGTACCCCCTTGCTCCGGCATGGGGTCCTCCACAGGCTGCAGGTGGATATCTGCTCCACTGTGGACCTCCATGGGCTGCAGGAGGACAGCCTGCCTCACCATGGGCTGCAGGGGAACCTCTGCTCCAGCACCTGGAGCACCTCTTGCCCTCCTTCTGCAGCGACCTTGGTGTCTGCTGGGCTGTTTCTTTTACATATTCTCACTCCTCTTTACAACTGCAGTTTCTCCTCTGCAGCAAGTTTTCACCCTTCTTAAATATGTTGTTCTAGAGGCACTACCACCATCACTGATGGACTTCGCCTTGGAGAGCAGTGGGTCTGTCTTGGAGCCAGCTGGCATTGGCTCTCTTGGACACAGAGAAAACTTAGAGCAGCTTCTTGCTGAAGTCAGCCTTGTAGTTCCCTTGCTACCGAAAACTTTGCCATATAAACCCAATACATTGGCAATGCTGTTATTACTATTAGTAGAAAGTGGACTAGTGATAACTGGCAAATAGCAGTGGCATATGATATACATCATTTTGGTGGCTATTTTGAGCACTGACACTACTTCCTAAAAAATCTGCCAGTTAATAGATAAAAGCTGGTAAATAGCTGTGGGGGTCTGGGACTCCTTCAAAGCTGGTAGCACATAACAAAAGAGATGACCCATCTTTCTTACAGTAAATTGTCATCGAAGTGTCTGGCTTTTACCTGCTTTCAGCTGTGTTAAATCTGTCCCTTAGAAAAAGTTAAGTGTAAGGATTATTAGTAATAATTTTTCAATTCTGAAGTACTTGTCTCAAAGAGTTTCAAAAGCTTCCATGGTATACCTGGAGACTAGAATTTGTTACAGGAGAAAGCTATGTTGAATGTCTCAGAAATACATCTGCAAATTTAGATTGCAAACCTTTTTTATGCCAGTGACTTGTCTAATGTAAAATATTCCCTGTGAGGAAACTGGAGGTGTAAGCTGTTAAAATTGCCCTCTAAAAATCCATGCTTTTTGCAAGATTGAAGCAGGCAGAGAACCTGATTTTGAAATGTGTTGGACATATTGATTGCCCTCCAAGCTTCTGGTGTTTGCTTTCAGAGCTGTTTGCTTGCGCTTTATTAACATGTGCCCAGGAGGCTTGCCAGGCTCGGGTCAGAAAAGTCAAAATGAAGCTCAAGATGAAGAGACACAGCCAATAAAGAGCTTCTTTTGCCCGGCTTAGTAGGTTAGCTACAAACAGAATGAAGAACAGTCCGTAACAGCGCTTCCTTCACAAGCACGTAAAACAGGATTTGTGCCTTTGAAGCTCTTTAATCCCTTTGTCCCACCTCCCACCCCATCCTGTGTGGAAGGGGCATCACCTGTTGCAGCAGATACTCTGCCAGTATTATGTCAGCCATGCGTAGTTCTCTGGGGTTGTGAGACAAAGCAAAGGCTCTGGGCTTTTTTTTGGCAGACCTTTGCTATACTTTTTCATTGTGAAATGTAGTCATGTTTTCATGTGCTATTATTATATGTAAAGAAGGTATGTGGAGGTTTCTTTTCTTACTAATTCTCTGCAATGGTTTCAGGGCCCAAAGGCTGCACCCTGGTCTAAACAGACATGTGTTGCCCTGGAGTGGTGTGAAAAAATTTAGTTAGGGTGTCAGGGTGAGTGTCACTCATGAGAAATGTGTTCTTATCCGTAGAGACAGTATTTCTAACAGGGAGTTAGAAGTTCAGGCTGAAGAAGGGAAGATGCCAGTGGTTGAAACAAACTATCACATCCACAGAAAATTACCTTTACAGCCAGAAATGCAAAATGTGCTTGGGGAAGGAAATTACAAGAGCAACTGAGCTAGGGTAGAGAATGCTTTTAAGACTTGGAGCTACTCTTAATTTTGTGTGAGCCTTTAGGAAGGAGGCTGGAAGCTGTAAAAATTGTTAGCAGCTCTAGTATTTAGAACTGACTATGAGCTTCTGATTGCTTCTAATGCAAAGTATAATTAATTAAGCTAATAACTTGTAATCAGTTAATACTTTAAAGGTGTTGAAATGTGTGGTTGAATTCTAGGCATATATGAGTTTCTGGCCAGTTTGGTAGAATTTATATCCCTAATGCAGTTTGTAGATGATAATATGTGCATGAAACACTTATGCTTTGCCTAATGAATACGCTTATCTCAATTAAAAATAATAACATTACACTGTGGCATCGAAGACTTCAGTTCATTACTTAACACCCAGCATGTCTCAGCCGTGTAAGTATTGTACTCCAAGATGCTTGTTTAACCCCTGTCTGACTTAGCTAATGCTTTATGTAGTTCATATGAACAAATGCTTCTTTTCAGATTTCCGGTTTTAATGGTTGGGTCACTTTTAATTTTGTGCATGCAGTATTTCATCTTACACATCCCTCAAGACAGTAACTGACAGTTCAGCTAGACATACTGCATGTATGTAAGTGATTTTGTAGAGAAAGATCAGAGATCAAACAGCTCTGGGGGCAGAATTAATTTCCCTCTTTGGAGAAAATTATTCTAACAGGTCAAGAGTAAAGTCACTGGAAAGGTGATGTAAATATGAATGTGTTTCGTATGGATCCTTAGGTGGAAGAAAGATTTTTATTTTTTTCCCCCTGCTCCCCCATACTGTGCTCTTAGAAATTTGTTGGAAGTGCATTTGCCGGTTTTGATGGTGCTGGACCAGTGCAT
>NW_009926143.1:0-6075 GCF_000696875.1 Nestor notabilis | reverse complement strand
GCTCTTCCTTGTCCACAGCATGGAGACAGGCTAGGTACTGCCCCACTAGGAGCACATATTTGCACAGCAGAAATTTAAAGAGCGAGGGCAGGAGGAATTAGTGATGGCTGTTGCAACAGAGTGTAGCACAGGGTTGTCAGACAAACAGGTGGAAGATGGAGACTTCTACTATGAGCTTTATGTCAATTGTTTCCTTTTGTTAGCTTAGAATTTATAAAACAGCTTTTCAAAATGAGGTTTTTTTTTTTCTTAATCATCATTATTTCCAATAAATGTCATGTGTTTACTTTCTTTAAAAAATAAGTACTAGCTATTCCAGTAGTGTTGAAGAAGAGCATGTGTTCACATACAGCTGACCTGCTGTCTACACCAGAGTAGTGAACTTGCTTTTCACAGTCAGCAGCATAACGTTTCCTTCATAGCCTATTTTTGGAAGGAGTGGTGTGCTCATCATTCACAGGAAAGGTAACAGATTTAGCAGTGCTTCTTTCCACCTCCTACACACCATCTATGCATCTATGAGATGGGGTTTTTAAGTCTTGATTCTCTCTGCAGATTTTTCCCTGAGCTTCATTTCAGATGTATGCTTTAAAACACGGCTGCTTGGACTGCTGTAAATGTCTGCTGTTGTCCAAACTGAGAAATAGGGGAGGCTGGGAGAAGTAATGGAACTGGTTTAAAAAGGACAGCTGAAGGCCTTGCTTTGGAATCTGTTTGGAGTCATGTAAATGCCTTGATGACCGTTAAGGTGAGGATAGTGGACTTGCTTATTCATCTTTTCCTGGCTTCTTTGTTCCTTAGCTCAGTTTTATGCCTCTAGTTTTTGTGTGGTACATAATGGGAAGGGAAGCAACTAAACAGAAGCCTTTGCTAGCCTCCTGAAGGAGAATCACAGTTGGCAATTGATACTCATGTGCAGGCTATGAGAAGAGAACATGGAGAACTATCAGTCATACCTAAAATAAAACAGACGAGTGCAGCTCTTCAAGGTGTCATCTCCAAGTTAGCATGTTCTACAGATTGTTAAGGATGTTCAATTATTCAAGTTTTGTCTGTGCTTCCAGGATTTAAAGTTGGCCTGAGAAAAAGGTAACTGTTTTGACCAGGACAGGTGGTGCTAAACCTGACCTGGCAGTGTCCATTGACAAAATGCTGTTGAAGGCTGCTTGTTTCTGCTGGTAAATCTTGTTAGCCAAATAGGATATATTTTGTACTAATTGTTACAAAGCCAGCTACGTAACTCTGTTACTTCAGATGGATTACAAGATTAGTTGGCAGGTAAAGTTTTCTTTTTAACTGTCACTGCTTCTCCCTTCAGCTCTAAAATTTGTGCTACCACTTTGTCACTGCCATCTCTGTGCAACCTTGATCAGTTCCATGATGCTCTTTATCCTCTACAGGGGGAAATCAGAAAGAAAATTAATCTTCATCCCCTGTCAGGATCTGTTCGTGTTCTAGAAATCTGCAAATTTAGACAAAATCTGACCATACCTGTGGATGTTCTCCCAAAGGTACTCTTGATTTCAGGAGGAAGATGCACAGAGGTGTAGGACCTGGTCAGAGGTGTCTGGTGTTACAGTGCTTCAAGTCTTTAGGTTTTTAAATACTGATTTGGGTTTTTAACCTGAGAGAGAGAGATCATGCTGGCACTCTTCCTTTGTTTTGAAAGTACCTGAATCATTTAGGTGAATGTGAGCAAGTCTGCTCAACGGTCTTTACAGTAACTCTTTCTAGACAGGGCTTGGCATTCATGGTCATATGCTTCTTAGTACCCCTGCCACCCCTTATTCGTGTTAGCCTGTGGTAAGGGAAGAGTTACTACCAAGCTATCCTTTAGGGGTGGAAGAGGGAGGACAGAAGTAGTTTCAAATCTAGGAGTGTGCATTGTTGTTCTAGGACATATAGTAGCCAACAGTAGGCTTCTTTCTCACCTACTATTGACATGTCTGAAATGTTCTGAAGTTTTTCTCTTCATCCTCTAGTTAGCAAAAGTCTATTTTGTGTAGACAAAGCAGATGGTGTGGATGAGTTGGGTTCAGGAAGGATGGAAGGACTGGATAGAGGAGATCTGATGGTCAAGGAATGAGGAAGAGGGGGAAAAGAGTGTCTGTACATGAAAGATGGCAGCTTTTTTATTCCCCTAACATTCAAGCACTAGGAGGCAACCTCTTAATCCTGTTTCCCTGGGATATGGGGTGCTGACAGAGAACTACCCCTCCAGAAATCTCTGCTTCTGCTTCTGTGCTGCTGAGAACATGTAAGAAAATAGGTTCAGCCTGTGATACGGGATGTGCAATGCTTCTACCTTACACCCTTTTGCCTTTTTGGTAAACAACAGTAATGAATATTAAGCCTATGGGAGAAAGAGATTACATTTCAGTTGCTTTTTTATAACCGTTCTGCATCAGTCCTAATGCTGATCTCGTTTATAATTGCCAGGAGACTTACTTGGAGCAGAACTTGATCAGTGCTGACTGCTTTTGAATAGCACATTTTAACACTTAAAACTGGAGTTTTTGCATGTTCTGACTTAGTTTACAAAAGTGGAGGGGGTTTGAGTGCTGCTATATTTTGTGTTGCCAATATGTCATTTGCTCACCTAATTAGTACCCCTTATGCTAAGGAGAAAGAAAGTGCTATCTTAGGTTCAGTGGAGTCACATTCTGAGTATCTGGTATTTGAATGAGTTTGCATGCATAGAGGAAAAAGAAAATAATTTTCAAAGATTAATGAGTTTAAGAAAAATCTACAGCTATGTGCTTTGTTAGGTGTTCATTAATTATCCAAGTTTAAAAAAATCAGAATGCCTTCTAAAATTTCCAGTGATTTAAAGTCTGTTCATACTGGACTTCAGGTGAGTCTGCCTTGCAAGCACTATTCTGCCCTGTGGAAGAGAGCTGTTCTTTTGGTTTGCATGGGTGTGTAGTGTTTGACTAGCTATTTCATCAGTCTAGTGCAACATCATATTGTACCATTATCTTCCTCATTCTGTTGTCATGATCTCTGTAGCCATCCTGAGGAAGTAAAGATGAACACCTTGTGAAGGTCAGATTAGCGTCTACCAGTACTAGGATGGCAAGGGGAGTGACTGTCCATCATTGGGCACAATGCTGACAACTAAAGGAAATGCCAACAATTTCAAGAAAGTATAAAGAATTTCCTTCTAAATATTGTCTCTCATCCATTTTTACTGTTTCAGGAGTGTTTGTTGTGTGTATACCACAGTTTTAATCACTTCCTGACTGGTAGGAGAATAGAGCTGGATTAATGCTTTCCTGCTTTTCTTACAAATCATCAGCATACAAGTCAAACTAGCCTTTGTATTATACTAATGGTCAGTTTCACTAATTTAAATCCATCAAAGGCTACCTTGCTTGCCTAGGTGTAAAGAGGGACATGATTTTTATCCAGAGTGGCTATACAGGAGAAATGAAGATGCAGTTTGGCTAGAAATATCTGTATTAAAATATAGCAGTGGTCCAAGAAAAGTAAGATCTTAGGTTGAATTTTTATTTTGGGGTTGGGTTTTTTTTGTGGGTTTTTTTTTTTTGGGGGTGGGGGTGTTGTTTTTTGGTTTTTTTACATTTAGCTGAATATATCTGGCATTCAGGGAGAAAACCACACCTGTCATAGCATTTACTGAAGATTCTTTAGAGGGAAGAAAACTTGAAATAATTTGTAATTTTTGTTTTGACATGAACTGTCCACTGCTTGCAAAAATCACTTCAACATAGCTATTAAAATCATGACTGTGTTTCAAGCTACTGTATGTAGTATATTAATGAAGTGCTGCTGTGTTGCAGTATCTCATCTGTTATGTCCCTTATTTTAAGACTGTAATGTTATTTAAGATTGTGATATCTGAGATGCCTTGGATTGTGGGGTTTTTTGTTTGTTCTCTTGTTTGTTGTTTTTTAAAATCTCTTCTGGACGGGAGGAACACATTTGGCTGGCTCATATCCAGAGATTATGGCCTGTCTTTCAAAACACTCAACTGTTTGTTGATGACTGGCTCTCTTTGTTAGAAGAACACACTGTGCCTTGACGAAATGTCATTCTGCATGTGCCACTGTCTCTAGACTCAAATCAGTTTCAGGACTGATTTGAGAGGTGGGGGCAAAGAAGTGCAGGGATGCCATTTATCTTTGCATCAGAGGAGCTATCTTCCCCACAATGAGGCATGAAGTTTCCTCACCTGTTTCAGAGAGAGTAACTAGCAGAAGTTTGGAAAGTCTGCTGGTA
Source organism: Nestor notabilis (assembly GCF_000696875.1). Lineage (NCBI taxonomy): Eukaryota > Metazoa > Chordata > Aves > Psittaciformes > Psittacidae > Nestor > Nestor notabilis. The sequence goes on along the minus strand of NW_009926143.1, from coordinate 1,833 downwards.
GGATCTCAGCTACGCAACTTTAGGAGTGAGGGAGCCTGACCAAGAATTGAACTGTGGTTTTCAAGAAGCATAGCCCACTTCAGTCCCAAAATCAAATGGCAGAAGACCAGAGTCCAACACTTGCATACTCTGTGGACTAGCATTGGGAAGCCTTGGGACACAGATTTGCCAGCAAGGTGTGAGTGAGAAAGAATTGTTCGCTGAAAAAACATACTTCTGCTTGAGTGTATACTTCCCATGATCACCTCTGTCCAGGAGCATTAGGCTTAAATGCTTTAATAAATCAATGTTAAAACTAGAAGCGCATCAAGGGTAAGAATCTTCTGTTCTTCAGCCACTCAGTAGTGCTTTGGTGCACAGGTAAACTGAACTGCAGTCACGGGCTGCTCAAAAAGCAAGGAAGAGTTTCAGTATTTGACAGGTGATTGCAGGATAAACAAGCAAAAGTGAATGTGTGTATTGATAATATAAAGTAATCTAAACTACATAGGTATGTATGTAACTGTTGAAGTGGAACTGGAGTATTTAGCAATGGCATGGCAGGGGGTTTGGAACTAGATGTTCTTAAGGTCCTTTACAACCCTAACTGTTGTATGATTCTACGATAGTACATTGTTTTGTAGTTCTGCTAATTAATAGTATGCTTTCACAGTCATGTCCCTAGACTGGCTACAAGAAATGCATAGTTTTGTTAAGCAAAGTCAGTTCTTGGGATATTTCTATACAGAGTTTTTACCATTTTTGGGGGGACACTGTGCTTGGAACAACTGTGACTCGTTTCTGCTTTTACTGTTGGAGTAATGCATGCTGCTGTGTTCAAAGTTTCATTAATCATCTTCTACAACTTTTCCAGATGATGGTTATGAGAGAGAAATTATAGTAATTGTCCTAGACAAACAAAAAACCCAGGAGTTACGCCACTAGACATTACTGAATAATGGTTAGAAAGAAGTCTCTAGAGGGTGGAAATAAATGGATGTATAATTTTTCTGGCTTTAAAATGTGACATGAAAATAATTTCTTGTTCTTTTCATTGTTCTTGCATAGCATCTTTAGTGTAGTCTTCCTCTCCTTTACTGTGGGAGTGAACATTAGTCATCTGGGCAGGTGATCTTCCAGAGACATCAAGCAATAGGTGGATAACATCCAAAGAGCAGCAAATAACATCATATTCTTACCATGCAAGAATGGTGTTGGGGTCTGTTAAATTAATCCCTATGGTAAGTGTCATTGGCTGCATGAAGAAGGGTTGTTTTGAGCCTGTCAACTGTCCATTCAATCTACCACTGTTTCTTTGAGCAACCTGGTATGTCTTCCAGATTGGCAAGATTTTAAAGAAACCAGAATTTATTAGGGACAAGAGGATAAGGTTGGTATGGTGGCAGCCAGGCAGAAGTGGCAATTGAGTTTTCTTACTTCCTTTGACAGTAATTTTTTATCTTGCTGTTTTCTTAGCCACCTCAGCATGGACTAACACTCTGAGGGTGAGTACAGCAAGGAAGGATGGGGCAAGACAGGAAGGGATGATGTTGTCAGTCAAACCCACTCAGTGGAAAAGCTTGTGTTCCATTTACTTGGTGTTTGCTTTATAGTCTGCTTTTTATTCAAGATTGTTCTGGTCTTTGAGTACTTATTTATGCCATATGAACAGTGTTTTAACATTTGTTAAAAAAACATTTGATTTTTGAGACTGTGTGGAGACTGAACATCTGAGAATCTGAGATAATTTCATTCACGGCCAGACTTCTTACTGAATCCTCTATTCCACTTCTTGGTAATCAGAATTAATATGATTATATGTCCAGTTGGAAACGTCCATTTGGAGACCAGTAA
>NW_009926142.1:0-10767 GCF_000696875.1 Nestor notabilis | reverse complement strand
GGCTCCAGAGCAGAGCTGCTCCAGCCCTCCTATGGGTTCCAGCACATCATCTTTATGGTTATTCTCTGGACTCACTCCAAAAATAGATGAGAACCCCCCTATTTTGCCAACCCCCATTTCTGGGGGAACCCCATGTTATAACAGCTCTTCTCCATCTCCCCAGTTCTCCAAGTCAATGGTGCTGGATGTCTACAGTGACTACGTCAACAACTTCACCACTGCCATGTCCCTCATCAAGAAGGCTTGTCTCACCAAACCCGCCTTCCTTGACTTCCTCAAGGTCAGCAGGACCCACACATGGGTGCACAGTGCTGCTGGTCACCATTATGGTTGACAACTCCTCTTTATTGCATTTCCTCCCTGCAGAAGAGGCAGATGGCCAGCACTGACCGGGTCACGCTCTATGGGCTGATGGTGAAGCCCATCCAGAGGTTCCCTCAGTTCATCCTGCTCCTGCAGGTATGGGCGAGGGGTTCTAGCACCCATCTTGCTTTGCACCCTATTTTTGCAGCCTGGGTGCTGTGGGAAAGGGTTTAGCAAGGGACATGTTTTTGGGTTGGCAGCTTGGTTGTAGCTTTGGGGACCATCCCAAGGATCATCTCCCAAACTTTGATTTTGGAGGTGCTGAAAGCACTTCCAGTCATCGCATCCTCAACAGGGCTGAGTTTCCTGGGGTGGCTTTTGTCCCCCATCCTTTCCCTGCTCCAGGACATGCTGAAGAACACCCCCAAGGGCCACGCAGACCGCTTGTCCCTCCAACTGGCCCTCACTGAGCTGGAGACGTTGGCAGAGAAGCTCAATGAGCAGAAGCGCTTGGCTGACCAAGTCACCGAAATCCAGCAGCTCAGCAAGAGCATCAGCGACCGCAGCAGCCTCAACAAGGTGGGTCCTTCAGCCTCACCTCCTCATCCTCCTGGTGGGTAGAATTTGGAGCTGGTGGTTGAGTTTTGCAGCTTCCACCTTCCTCTCCGTGTTGTGGGGTTTGGGAAGCCGGGATCCCTGTTTTCTCCTGAAGGATGTCGAGTTGAAGCGAATCTTGAGGTTGGCACAGGGAAACTCCTCTCTGGGGAAAAGCAAGGACCAGCAGCTTCACCTCATCTGCTTGGTTTTGCAACCCTTGGTGGAATAGAAATCCCCTAAATGAAGCTATTGCGACACATCCTGAGCTGGGAACTGCCCTGGTGGCAAAACCACAGCGGGGCACCAAGCTGAGCTCCTCTTGGCATCAGGATTTAGGGTTGGGGATTGAGGAGAGACACAACAGGGGCTGCTAAAAGGGCTACGCTGGTCTTTCAGGGCTCTGCTTTCTTGGTGGTTGGACATACAGGGTGCAAAGGGGGTTGGCATCCTGTGGCTTTAGAGCATGTTGCACAGCCGGCTCTGTGGAACTTAGGGATGTGAATGGTCCTGGTTGAAGGAAAACCCTTGCAGTAAGGGAAGGCAACCCCAGTGTGGGGCAGGAGGCTCTCAAGGGCCCCCGGGCTGACCCTCCATCCCCTTTGCAGCTCCTGACCTCGGGGCAGCGGCAGCTCCTGCTCTGCGAGACGCTGACGGAGACGGTGTATGGTGACCGTGGGCAGCTCATCAAGTCCAAGGAGAGGAAGGTTTTCCTGCTCAACGACATGCTGGTCTGCGCCAACATCAACTTCAAGTACGTGCTGGTGGCCCCAGACCCCCAGAATCACTCAGCAAAGCCACCAACGTGGGTTTTGTTAGCTCTACCCAAAGGACTTTTAAAACCACCTCACCTTAGAACCATAGAACCAACCGGGTTGGAAAAGACCTTTAAGATCATCAAGTCCAACTGCTACCCTGGGACTGCCAAGACCGTCACTAAATCATGTCAAACCTTGTTTTGGAGGGGGAACCCACTTGGTTTCAGGGTTGTTTGCCCCCTATTTTTGGCATATGTCCATGCAAAGCCTCCATCCCTTGGTGCTGTGGGGTCCTGGAGCTGGTGTGGGGTTTGGGAGCCTGCTGGGACCTCAGGGCTTGGTGGAGATCGATGCTGCAAAGCGGGAAAGCTTTGAGTTCCCCATAATACCTCCTTATTCATCATTTTTCCCCTCTTCCAGGCCGGTGAACCCAGGGTAGGTGCTGAGCGTGGTCTGCTGTGGTTGCGTGCCCCACGTTTGGGGGTTCAGGCATGGTGTGGGGTTGCAATTGGCTTGCACAGTGCATTTTGTGAGGGCTTTCAGGACGAGCCATGGTGTCTGCTGGTTTACTTAAATATAGCTTTGCACCCTCCCTTGGCAGAGGCCAACTGGAAATCAGCAGCCTGGTGCCCCTGGGTCCCAAATACGTGGTGAAGTGGAGCACGGCCCTCCCGCAGGTGCAGGTGGTGGAGGTGGGACAGGAGAGCGGTGCCTATGACAAGGACAATGTTGTCATCCACAACGCTGGTGCCAAGAAGCATGCGCCGGCCGGGCAGGCTTCACACAGTGAGCACCCATCCTTTGATCCAGTGTTGGGCTGGTTTCCATGGGGTGGGATGGAGCATCCTTCATGGGCCTCATTTCTCCATTTCTCCACCCAAGATAAAGTATACCTAGGGCCACCACGGCTATTCCAGGAGCTGCAGGACCTGCAGAAGGACCTGGCGGTGGTGGAGCAGATCACCCTTCTCATCAGCACCTTGCATGGCACCTACCAGGTATCTACATGCCAACACATGGTTGAACTCATGGCTTGGCTAGAACCAAGCTTGGATGCTACGCAATAACCATACGGTTCCTCAGGGACCATTGGACACTTTACCCTCCTGAGCCGCATGGAAGTTTGGGGATGCTTCAGGCTTGTTGTGAAGGCATTTGCATGACTTTTCCCATAGAACCTGAACATGACGGTGGCCCAAGACTGGTGCTTGGCCCTGCAGAGGATGATGAAGGTGAAGGAGGAGGAGATCCACTCCGCCAACAAGTGCCGCCTCCGTCTCCTGCTGCCTGGGAAGCCAGACAAGTGAGTTTGTGGCTCATAAGTGGGCTCTTCCCACCCCGAGGAGGAAGCTGAAGATCAACCTGTTGATGCTTTCCCTCTGCAGATCCGGTCGCCCCATCAGCGTCATGGTGGTCTTCATCACTCCAAACCCCTTAAGCAAGATCTCCTGGGTGAACCGCCTGCACTTGGCCAAGATAGGACTGCGTGAGTAGCTCTATGGGCATCACCCTTGCTTTGGAAAGCCAAATTTTGGAGCTGGGGGGAGCTTTGCATCACTTCAAGCATCCAGGTACAAAATGGGGTGGGGGGAAAAATCAGAGCAAGGTGATAGAGAACATTTTGGGGGTTTGCACGCTGGAAATAATGGGAATTGGTTCATTCTGGACAAAATGGGGTGGGGGGAAAAATCAGAGCAAAGTGATAGAGAACATTTTGGGGGTTTGCACACTGGAAATAATGGGAATTGGTTCATTCTGACTCAAAATACTTTGTTTTTTTGCTGCTCTTGGGTGACATGTCCAAGTTAGCATCACATAGCGATGGATTTCTATTGGTCCTTGTGCCAGTGGTATCAGGACTGACCCGTTTTCCATGGAATAGGATGAAGCTGTGGCTGCCCTATCCCTGGCAGTGTTCAAGGCTGGGGGCTTGGAGCAACCTGCTCTAGTGGAAGGTGTCCCTGCCCGTGGCAGGGGTTGGGACTGGAGGAGCTTTAAGGTCCAACCAGTCTCTGATTCTATGAATAAGCAAGGGAGGAGCCATCCCTCCTGCTGCTTCCCTATCCCTATTCCTATTTAACTCCACCACCCACTGCAGCAAAAAAAAAGAGAGATAAGTTTAATGGGAGACCAAAATAAATCCTTTGAAATCCTATTTGAGTGCTTGGATGCCCCTGGGCTGGAGCAATTTTTGATTCTCTTGGGTTTAACAGTTTATGTGTTGTTTGGCTTTTTGTTTTCTTCTTTAATCTGGGATGCCTCAGGGATAATCCTGGAGCCGTGAGTTAGAAATGAAAACACATTAAAGCCTAATGTGAAGGAACACATCAGGGTGCATTTTCCCCCCTTTACATATGTATTATCTGGGTTTTGGGGGCGCTTCTTGCTGCTGCTCGAGGTGGTTGCATGGCTCTGCACTGCTGTAGGGTGCAATTGTTGGGGGAAAGGGGTGAGATGTACCCCAGGTCCACAGATGGTGGGGGTTTGGGGCTGGAGATGAGAGCCCTGCACATAAAATTACTCATTTTGGGGTCTTATCAGGGAGGGAAGGGATGCTGGAAGGTGTCTTGGTTGTCCTTGATGTCCTTTGCTTGCCACAGGGGAGGAGAACCAGCCGGGCTGGCTCTGTCCTGATGAAGACAAGAAGAGCAAAGCTCCTTTCTGGTGCCCTATCCTCTCCTGCCACATGCCTGCCTTCTCCAAGGCCCTTGATCTGCAGGTAAGAGCAATGGCCAGCCTCTTCTCCAACCCCTCAATACCTCCTTCCCTTTTACATCCAGCATTTTGGGGCATAAAGGCAGAAATCCCATGGGGGTGGATGGCCATGCTGGTTGCGAAGGCAGAAGTTGGTGTGATCCAGCCTGGAAAACTGGAAACCCTGTGGCTGGATCCCAGATTTTGGGGCACACACTGATACCTTGCATGTGTCAGAGTAATTTGGGGGTGCTACAGTCCCTTGTATCCTGGTGTCTCCTGCAGCTCAGCGCCGCGGTGCACAACCCGGTGCAGTCCTCACTGCTGGGCTTCTCCGCTGTCAGCACCTCACTGCCGCAGGGCTACCTCTGGGTAAGCAAAACCACCCCAAAATGGGTCAAAACCCGCTTGGTTTGGGTCATGCTGGCTGCAAATTCCCTCTGCAGTGCTGGTGACTGGTGCTAACACCCCTTTCCTGGTCCATGCAGGTTGGAGGGGGGCAGGAAGGCGCAGGGGGGCAAGTGGAAATCTTCTCCCTCAACCGCGCCGTGCCGCGCACGGTGAAGTCCTTCCCGGTGGCTTCACCGGTGCTGTGCATGGAGTACATCCCCGAGGTGGGCGAGGGGGATCCATCAGGCAGCCAGGAAACCCGACTGAGCACTGAGCAGCCCCCTGGATCCCCACATCCCACCATGTGCTTGGGGTTACAGGATGGCAGGTGAGCCCACGTCTTCTCTGGTGCAACCACCAGCACCAAACCTTGAGGACCAGCATCTGATCTCCTGCATCTCCCCCTCTTCCCTGCCCAGCATCGCAGTCTATGGCAGTGTGGACACGGGGACACCGTGCTTGTTGACCTGCAAAAGCCCAGGATTGCAACCCATCCTCTGCTTGAGGCACAGCCCCGAGTACCTGTTTGCAGGGTTGCAGGATGGGACCGTGGCTGCATACCCCAGGAGCAATGGTGAGGACAGCTCTGAGTGTGCTTTTGGAGCAGGCTTTCTGGTGGGACACCCAAAAAATATGGAATGGGAGGTTCTTCATGCCAGTGAGATGCTGGCTGCTGAACAGTGATAAATCTCAGTTTTTCATGTATTTTCCCCTCTATTTCATTTCTCCTTGCAGCCCATGCTAAATAATAGCCCAAGTATTTTCATTGCCATGATAAATGCAAGAGGGGGTTGGTTTTGGGTGAAAACACGTGGAAAACAATCATGGCAAGGGCTTGATACGGCAGCAAAGGCTTTGCTTGGAAAGTTGGCTGCAGGAAGAGTCTAACGCTGAGGTCTCAGAGCTTTTGGCTTTAAAACCCCACATTTTAGTGCTATAAACAGAACTGACCCTTTCCAAACCCCATCCACACAAAAGTCCTCTCCTTTATTAGTTTGACGTTGGGTTTGTTTTCCATGGCTCCAGCTCAGGCCAAGGCTTGCAGCTTGCAAGCTGCAGCTCAAGCGCAGCTCGCCTGGGCTGTTAAGTACCTTTGCTTCATCACTAGAGGGTAGGAAAGAGCCTCAAATCATGTGTTGCAATGGTCTGATTTTGGACAAAACCCCTCATTTGAGCTGCGAGAACTTGCAGCGAGCAGCACCCAAGTCAACCCGAAGCCAGCAAAGCCACTTAAACTTCATTTTAGGGTGCTGCACACCCCCTTTCCCACCTTAAAACCAATTAAAGTGGCTTTCATTTAATCTCGATTGCATAAATGCACATTGAAGGCAGCAAGCGGCTGGCAGGGCTGCGGGTGGGGTTTTTAATCTTATCCCTATCTTTTCGGAAGGCAAAAGCTTTCCTGAAATAGCTGGCTTTGACGTTGGAAATTAGGATGTGCTGAAAGGCAGCTCGGTTGCAAACCCCTGCGGATGGGAGCAGAGGTCTGAGCGCCCCAAAAGGGCTCTTTTATCCCTCAGATCTTATGGTTTTATAGAAAGAAAAACTGAATTGGAACTAAGAAAACGAGAGCAATTATCTATTGAAGCTGCTCAGCCACTGCTGGTGGTGAATTCATCCAAATCCAGGTTGGATGCTGTTCACAGGGACACTCCAGATCGGCCCCGGATGAATTGGCTCTGGAGTGTCACTTCAAGAGCAACTAAATTCAAGGAAAAAAAAAAAGGGATTTTTGGCTTTTCCCACAAAGAACATGCCCAAGTGTTGCAGGTGGCCTGCTGTTTGCAGCTAAAAAGCTGTTTGCACAGGGACAAAGGAGTTTTGAGGGGGTTGTATCTGCGGCTCCAAACTCCCCCCATCCTTTTGGTTGTGGCATTATGATGCTCGGAGGCATTCTGACGGATGCTGGGGACATTGAGGGTGGTTTCAGCTCCACCCAAAGATTATTTTCCCTTTTGCTGAGCATCTTGTGCCCCTCATCTCCACTCCAGGGGGGCTGTGGGACCCAGCGGAGCAGCCCACCCGCCTGGCTGTGGGTACCGGCCCTGTGCGAGCTCTCCTGACACTGGATGAGACCCTCTGGGCCAGCTGTGCCAATCAGGTCACCGTCCTCGATGCCACCAGCCTCCGTGCCCAGGTAGGGAGCATCAGCGGGAACCCTGTGCTCCATCCATGGGGGGGTCACAGTGGTGGCTTTGGGGAGATCACACTGGTTTGAGCCCTAAATGGTGCACGTGCATGGGCACATCCCTGTCTGTATGATGCCCAAACCAACCCTTTTGGGCTTCTTTTCGTCACTTTTGGGTCCCTTCCCTCCCACACTGGGTCACAGGAGGAGGATGCCAAGACATCTCCCGCAGCTGCGTAAGCAGGGAATGCTGAATAGTTGCTTTTTACTTTAAAAAAACCCTCTTTCTCCCACCTTTAATTTTCACATTTAGTGCCCAAATTTAGTTTGCATGTATTAGCTGTCGTAAATCCAGCCTAACGGCGCTGCTGGGGATGAATAATGCATCGAGGGCTGGATTTGTTTCCAGTCTCTGGCTTTATTTATGGCAGGTGGGAATTTCTGCAGAATAAAAGTGATGGGGGGAGGAAAACATAGGGAAGGGGGATGGAGTAAATAGTATTTGATGGAGAGCTGGGGAATAGGGTCTTGGGTCTGCCTGGACGGGACTGGGGATTTGGGAATAAGCCATTGGGGAGTAAATCCCATGTGGGGTGGGGAACAAGGAAGAATAGAGACTTTAAGGCATCTTGTTCTCTACTAAGTCTCTATTCACCCCTGTTTAGGGCAGGATTTGGGAGGGAGGGGAATGCTCTATGCTGGATCAGGGGATCGATACCAGCTCCTGGTTTTGCTGCTGCTTTTAAATCCTGAAGCAAAAACATATCTCAGAGCCATAGGAGTGAGGAAGGTGAAGTTGCTCCATGCAGGTTTCCACCCCAGTGATGTAATTCTTTGATGCCAACATGAGTTTTTACAATGGACAATCCCTCAATCCTGCCCAGGCTGCAGCAGAGGGGATTTTTGATGCAAAAAAGGTGGTTTTCCTGCAGGCTGTTATCCTGTGTCTGACAGGAGATGATCCATCAGGGAGCTTGGGAAGCAGATGGGTCAGTCTGTGATCCCCACATAGCTCTTGTGGAGGGACTGAGCCTTTGATCGCTGACTTTTGGGGTTGGAATCATAGAATGGCTTGAGTTGGAAGAGACCTTCAAAGCTCATCCAGTCCAACCCCCTTGCAATGAGCAGGGACATCTTCAACTAGATCAGGTTGCCCAGAACCGCATCCAGCCTGGCCTGGAATGTCTCCAGGGATGGTGGAAGGAAGCAGGGAGGTCTTGTCCCATCTTGGGATGGGTTTTACAAATACATTTAGTCTGGCAAATGAATCTTTTAAAGAAGAAACAACCCTGGAGGGGTGGGAAAGGCTGCGTCATCATCCCAGGATTACCCAAGAGAGGTTTGGAGATGGGCTGTTTTCAGTGTCCTAGGCCAAAACCAGAGCTGGCGAGGAGGGATGGGATGTCAAGGTTACTCTGGTCCCCTCCCCGTGCAGGTTTGCAGCTCTAAAGCTGGAGACAGCCCAAGCCAGCAACGGTTTTAGGGAACAACCCTTTGATTTCTCTTTCACAATTCCCCACTGGCAGCAAACCTTTGAGGCCCACCCGGACACAGAGGCCAGTGTCACACACATGATCAAGGCAGGCAGCGGGGTCTGGATGGCCTTTTCCTCGGGCTCCTCCATCCGCCTCTTCCACACCGAGACACTGGAGCATCTGCAGGAGATCAACATCGCCACCAGGACCACCTTTGTCCTCCCGGGTGAGCTCCCCTTTCTCCCTGGCTCTGAGTTGCAATGAATGGGCATATTGGGGCATCAACCCATGGATGTGTTGCTTTGTTTTATGGCTGTGCTGGATTGTAGAGAAACTGTGAGGAACTGATCTGGTTAATGGTGTAAAGCTTGGACCAGTGGGCTCTCCCTCATTGACTGCAGAGGGAGATAGTGGCATCTCTGCACCCATGTGTGCATCTGTGCATCCCACCTGCATCTGTGTTTCCATGCATCTTATCCGTACATCATATCCCATGCATCATATCCTTGCACGTGTGTGTGCATCCCATGCTTGCATGACGTGTGTGCATCCATTCACCTCATCCATGCATCCCATCTTGCATCCTTGTGCCCCATCTTTTGCACTTGGGGGCATCCTTGCATGCATCTTTGCACCCCATCTTTGCACTATGTGTATCCTTGCACCCATCTTCATCCCCATGTGTGCACCCATGCATCCCATCTTTGCTCCTGTGTATGCACTTTATCCTTGCACATGTGTGTGCATCCATGCACTCTATCTTTGCATGCAAGGATGCACATACAGTACAGCCTTGCCCCCATCTTCATCCCCATGCATGCATCCTTGCACCCCATCCTTGCCCTCATACAAGCATCCTTGTACCCCATCCTTGCCCTCATACATACACCCTATCCCTGCACACACCCCACTGTCATTGTCCTGGGCACCCCTATTTCCCCCAACTTACTATCTAGCACCACCTCCCAGCCGCATCCACCCACTCTGCTCTCACCCCTGCTGGGCTCACAGGCTTGTCTCCCTCCTTGTTCTAGCTCCATAATTGTGTAATTAGTTGGGAGCACGCTACTCATGTTAAGTCACTTTTCCTCTTGCTTTTTAGGGCATGTTAAAATATTTATCACTTCCTTTTCTTGCTGGGCGAGTGCACGTTGCTATTAACGCGCTTTTGAACTTGCTCTCCCTCATCCTTTTTAACTCGACAGGTCATTAATAAAGTCCTCTCAGAGAAACCAGAGCTGCATCTCTACAGATAGATTGCTCTGACGAGTCTGACGCTGTTCAGCGTTAAGTCCTGGCAATAAAATATTCATTTGCCATTAGAAATCTTGCTTTATTATTTTTCTCCTCTTCTTTTGATTTATTTATATCTGTAACACTCTCCTTGGCGTGAAGACCTTCATCCAAAGGTGCTGCTTGGTTTTAGGGGGCTCTGGAGTACGTTACCCATGAAGAACTCACTGGTGATGGGTTATTTGGGAAGATGCTACTGCAAAATCATCCTTTATCCTCCTTTTTATCCCCACAGGTCACAAACATGTACGTGTCACCAGTCTCCTCATCTGCCAGGGTTCGCTTTGGGTGGGCACTGACCAGGGCATCATTGTGCTGCTGCCTGTGCCCCGCTTGGAGGGCATCCCCAAAATCACTGGTGAGCACCCAAACAACCCACCCTGCATGGATGCAGCCTGATTTAAGGGCTTGTTTTTAGCAACCTCCCTCTTCTCATTGGCAGGAAAAGGCATGGTGTCCCTCAACGGGCACGGTGGCCCCGTGGAGTTCTTAGCGGTGGCATTGAGCACGTTGGCACCTGATGTGCTGAAGGGTGACCAAGAGGAGGAAGAGGAGGCTGAGGAAGAGAAACCCCCGGAACTGGATGGTCCCCCTCCTCGGGAAATGAGGAAAAAAGGGATTTTACTACAGTATCGCCTCCGATCCACCTCTCACCTCCCAGGACAGCTGCTGTCGGTGCGGGAAGGGCCGGTTGGTGGCACACCGGCACACACCGAGGAGGATGGCTCCATCTATGAGATGGCTGATGACCCTGATGTGTGGGTGCGGAGCAGGCCCTGTGCCCGTGACACCCCCCGCAAGGAGATCTCCTCAGTGGCCATCATCTCAGGGGGTCGGGGGTACCGTAACTTCAACGCCGAATCGCCACGCCGGGGCAGCGATGCCGACAGCACCCTGCTCATCTGGCAGGTCCCATTGATGCTATAGCACCCCAGGACCTGCCCCCTCCACCTGGCACCTACCTCAAAAAGCCACCCAAAAGCTGCCGGGGGTGGTCCTGCCCTGGGGGCATCACCCTGGATGTTTTTTAAAGAGGAAAAACACTGAAAAATGAGCTTTTTTGCCCCAAAATCCAGCTCTGGAAGGGGATTTTTTAGCGGTGGGAATGGCAACCTCCCTGCGGGCTTTGGAG
>NW_009926141.1:0-10327 GCF_000696875.1 Nestor notabilis | reverse complement strand
GGGGGCCGGCGAGCGGGCGGCGGGACCCCCTCTTCAGGAGGTGCCGGCAGCCTCCCCTGGCTGAGGCCCCCCGGAGCGGCCTTTACAGGCGCTGTGGCGTGGGCATGCTGCTGCTCCGAGCACAGCCCTCACCACCTCGGGAATTTAGTCTGCGTTATGCATACTCGGTTTTGAAACACGCACCTTGATGTGTGTTTGGGGTCTAATGCACACCTAGGTTTGTTTCTGGGCGTTGTTCTGCTGTATTTGCAGCCACCAAGGTGGTGGAAGGGTGCTTCACGTGACGCTTCAACCTGATCTGTGTAGCCATCACAGGGAAGGGCGTTTGGGGTGAAGGATATGTGTTGTGTCAGTTCAGCAGAGCACTGGCTCACTGTGCGCTTGAGATCTTTGAATGTTTCTGCATACAGCTCCAGTTTTGGTGCTCAGTTGTGGGTTGGTAATTTCCTTCTCTGGTAGAAAGATTAGTCATGGTCGTCAGGCTTTTCGGGTGGTGGGGGTGAAGTAGAGTGGAATTTTTGGGGGGCGGGGATTGTTTTTAATGTTTGTAATTTCTACAGAGAGCTGGGTAAAGACTTGATTTGGTAAGACTTTGACACTTGTCAGATTCCCAGTGGCAGTTGCTGTTCATACTAACTTGCATTTTACAACAGCACTGGTTTGGAAGCAATGCTAAGCTTTAGACTAGGAGAGTGTTTAGAGAGAGAAATAGAGCTGAAGTAAGTATACTTGGGGTTTGATCTGAATTGTTTTCATCAGGTAATTGATTTTTTTTCTTTTTTTAGCTGAACAGATTTAATGGATATGTGGCAGTACATGAAGAAATCAGTTGCTTGCTTTTTGATTAATGGAGCTCTTGAACGTTTTTTCCATAGTGTTTGTATGTTTGTACGTGTATAGTACTGATGTGGTCTTCCACATGGGTGGTGCCAGTTACCATAAAGTAAGTGATCTGTTATGATTAATGCTTCCTTTGAAAGTCTCATGTCAAGTGGTTGGGTTTTGGTTTGATTTTTTTTTTTTCCCCCGGAGCATGCTACTGAGACAATTGCACAGGGTGCCCAGAGAAGCTGTGGCTGCCCCATCCCTGGCAGTGTTCAAGGCCAGGTTGGGCACAGGGGCTTTGAGCAACTTGCTTTAGTGGAAGTTGTCCCTGCACGTGGCAGGGGGTGGGAGTTTGGCACTGGATGATCTTTAAAGTCCTTTCCAGCCCAAACCATTCTATGATTCTATGACTTGATCAGTTTCCACTCTTAGAAAGTGCATTTGTATGATTACAACTACTTAAAAACCAAGTTTGGTCTTGGCCAGATCTGCCAACTAGACTCAGTAATAAGAGCTGTGATAGCTTAGTTAAGAAACCTCTATCACCAGTCTGTTGACAGGAAATTTTGGTGCTTATTTAGCATGCAATAATCATAGTAAATAGAAATATATAATCTCACAAAGCATCTCTTAGAGAACCATAAAACTGTAGCAATTATGTTGAATTTTACTTGGAATTGCATGGTTACACTTACCACACCACAGAAAGCCTGATAATATTAGAATATGTAGTTCTATTAGCTGCCTTTTTTTTTAACAGCTGAAGACTTGCCCAATTTGAGGTTGAAAATTTTACAGTACACTAAAAAAGCCTGGAAGTTCACTTTTTGCTTTCCGACTGCATGTTGTTCTTTCTATATGTACCTCTCTGTACCTCTTCATTTTTTCATACATCCTATTCTGAAAATTTCCTTAAGGGTTAGTGAAGTTTGAGATTAATGACAGTTGAATGTTTCTTTAAGTGATCTTCTAAGTGGCTTGAAAATGCATCAGTGATGCAGTATACAGTCTATAGCTTTATATCACAGATTCAGTGAAACAGGTGGAACTTCTTCTTATTTTGCAAAAAAACACTGGAAACTTAAGAAACTCAGTCTTAAAAATCCGAGCAAATCTGGGACCAGAAAGTCTTCTCACAACCAACCAAGTAATAGGAAGAATAAACCCCAGAGCTGATGTTGATCTGGTGACAGGCAAAGGAAAGACTAAGTAACTGCAATTCCTAGAAGAAGGCTCCAGACTGCCAGCTTGTGGTGAGTGTAGCAACACTGGTGCAGGAATGGTCTAAAAATACAGATTCTCCATAAAGCATGCAGTCTGAAGTGTAAGTATGTGAAAGAACATAGTCATTTAGCAAGATGGATACTAGGAAAGTTTGTGCAAGGCATCTTGACAGATAGAAACAAAAACTTTTTAACTTCAGAAGAGTATTTTTTTCTTTGTTTTTCCCAATTTATGCCTTTATAAACTTGTTATCTGTTTTAGATATTGTGAATAAACATCTTTATTTGCACATTTAACTGAAACTGGCATGAGTTAAAAGTGATCTGATATTAAATATCAAATTAATATCAAAATGTGATTTCTCACTCAAGTCTCTGGAGCAAACTGCCAGTACCTGAGTCATAGAATCACAGAATGGTTTGGGTTGGAAAGGACCTTAAGATATCTAGTTCCAAGTGCCCTGCCGTGGGCAGGGACACCTCACCCTAGACCCCATTATATTTTGTAGATTATTGTAAAGCTAAGAGGGCATGCTCCCAAGGAAACTGGGTTCTCTGGAGAATAGGTGTTAAAGGTTCAGAGAAGAAGGAGATACCACTGCAATAACCGTAAGTAACCAACTTTCTGTCATTGTCGATACTGAGTTGCGCTGGACTCAGAAGGCTCCTAGGGAGGGTATAACAAGAGCCTAAAACCAGTTGGAAACAAGATTAAATTCTTGTATCCCTTCCTAGTGTGACAGAACTTAAAACATGCCTTAAATATATGTCGATATTATGTTATCTGATGATTGTAGATGTTTAGCTGCTGCAGACAGAGCTTTGTGTTCGGAGGTCCCAAAGTCTCTTCAGTCACTGAGCTGTTCATCTTAATCTGATTTTTTTGCTTCCTTCCATCCATTTCTTTCTTGATAGTAAAGATAACACAGATACTGCAGTCATAAATCGATGTAGTTCTGTCTTTCTGAATTTGTATACCTTTGGAAACATTAAATGTTGCAAGGACATATTGATACTCCAGTACTAACCGTTTTGCTGCTGTTTATGTCCAGACCTGCTCTGATAAGCATATTTTCCTTATTGGAATCACTCAAACGTTTGGCTTCACCTCTAGCAACTTCAGCATCAGTGGTACATCTTCCATATGAAATCATGAAGACAAAAACTATCAAGAAGTAATAGTTCTTAAGTCAAGCACAGAGACTTGCTGCCTTTTGTATGCACTAAGTAATATAGTTAAAATGATCTCTTTTCCTCCTCGTATAGACTCCAGCCTCTTTCAGGACCCTATCTAGACACAGCCAACTTAGTGATCAAAACCTTAAAATAGAGGTCAGAAGTACTAAATTTGGATGTCCAATTCAGTATCACAGGGGTATTATTTCTAAGAACACTTAACATAGGAGAGTACTTTCATATTGAGCATACATACCCTATTAACTTCAGCAGGCACTTGGCTCTGCTCATCAAATCCAATGTGTCAAGTTGGGTGCTCAGACAATAAGGAATGAGCAATTACACAGCAGTTGTAAGCAACTTTAAGCAGCATTCACTGCCAAACCCATGATGCCTTTGTGCTTTTACATAATTATCTCATTTGTTACAAACACAATTGTGTCTAATCTCTTTATAGTCCTGGATTTATAGCACATCAGAGGTGTACATTGTTGGGTTTTGACTTGGAGTTGAGCATATGATAGCATGTTCACAGGACTTATTCATACTTACCTTTTATGCGGAGCAAGGATGGTGCTGGAATATGTCTCAGGAATGCTCAATTTGAAGTTCCTATTCTAGCATTTTTTTGAGCCTGTTGAGATTCTGTCTGCATTATGAAGCCATATTATACATCAGAACTCATCTACCTATGTGTCAGTTTGGAAGAGCTCTTATTTTAGCCAGCATCAAACACTGGCTGAGGTGGTAGACATGTCTGAGACAAAGCAAAGAAAACGTGTAGAGCACATTAGTGTCTGTTAAATGATATGTATGAGTTTGGTCTCTGAACAGAGGAAGCTATGACCCATGTCTAACTCTCGCTTGTTTTGGGGTTTTTTGTGTATGTCATGCGTTGAGTCTTGCTTTTGTCTTGTTTTTTTCACTCTGATCTTCCTCCCCAGATTTTGGTGTCACCTTGCTTTGTAGTCTTTCCCCATGTAAATGAGGTTTTAATTCTGAATGAGCCCATCTATTTTGGGATTTCTTCTGCAGTAAATGACTAGGGATTCTAACAGCAAAGCTTCCTCCATTGCATACCGCCTTAATCATTTGCAGACCAAGCTTGTCCTCTAGAATGAATGAGGAAGAGGTAGTAAAGTAATTAAGACTGGATTTTTGTCTCATTGCTGATTGAATTTTAACTTAGTTATACTAAGGATGAAGTATTAACTCATGGTAAACATTGGAGATCATTTCTTGGAGCTACATATTTGTGAGTGACCCAAGTAGGAAACCAGTTTCACTCTGAATTTATACTTAATCACGTATTACACTTTCAAGTTTTGATTCTGACAGCAAGGAATTGAGAATAGAGATGTTACTCTAGAAGTTTTGATAAATAAAATAAACTTTATATATTGTTCAACTTCGTGAAGGCAGTGAGTAACTTTTCTTGACTGGATTGAGGGCTGTGTAGGTAATCCTTTCCAGTGAAGAGGAAAGGATCAGGGAGTAGAAAAGGATTATCAGAAAGAGTAATAATGCATTTGCACTAAAACTGTTTTCATGGGTTATGCTGGCTTAAGCAGTTACCTGAGTTTTTACTAAATGAAGTATCTTCTGAAATCCAAAACCTGATGAGGATAACCACAGGGAAAAACTGGCAATAAAAGTACTGAAATGGATGTTTGATGTGAGAAATATATTGTGATATATGTATAGAGAGCGCTTTCGTTTCCCCTTGCTGTGGCTGCCTTTGGCAAAAATTTTCAATTCACATAGCTCCGTTTACTTGTTGCATTAACTTTTTATAAATTCTGTCTTTATCTGCTACTAAGATTTTTGTCAGTGTGTCTTGCAAAAAAAAGAAGTCAAAATCCAATGTAAATTGTTCAGACACAGTGTTTTGTAATTCTTTGCTAGGCAAGTATGATATTTTTAGAGCTTTTCACATAACAATTACTGTTCTGCTTCTTGATTCCTACCCATTACCACTGACATTTTGTCTTTGCCCATAACTTGTCTCAGTTAGTTATGCTATGTAAATTGACAGATATTCCAATTCTAAACATGCAGTTTCTTCTGTCAGCTGAGCTAATGATGGCGAATAACTGGGGATGCTGAAGGAGCACTCCTAAACCCTGGATTTATTTTCCTGCTGCCTCCCTGGTGCTGGCAATCGTTTTCATCTGATAGTGCAGGGAGGCAGTTCTGGGAGCTAAACAGAAAACTGGTGACTTGTTAATGAAGGGTTATTCTGATGGCAGTTACCATTTGGCAGGAACAGCCTCCCATAAAGACCTTTGCAGGTGGAGTTACTGCACAGAACACAATAAAGGTGCCAAACTGTAAACACTAGGAATTGAATAATTAATGGCAAAGAGGCAGTGACAGGAGAGAAGGGGAATACTGTTCCCTTGTTTATGGCTGTCTGCTCTTCTGTAAACAGCAATGTTATTATACGTAAGAGTGCAAATAACTCTGCTCCAAAGGTTTGTGCGTGATAAAATAATCTCCAGTAGATAGCAGTTTTGCTATTTAGAAGATCTACAGGGCAAGTTTTGTGCTTTTGTTGCAGCATTTTGTAATTTGGGGATTGTTTTGTTGAATTGTAGTTTACATATGCTTTTGTGTATATCCTAATACTGAAGATTTTTTTTTTTATTTTTTTTTATTTTTTTTTTTTTTTTTTTTAGTCTTTGCAGTGTCCATAGGGATGAGCTCAAGCCTTGCCTTCCATCGTGCAACACTTACGAGCATATCTGGTAGTAAGCGTCCTGTAACTGCAAAATCCCAAAGGCACATGATGCTAAAAGGATTCAAGCTAGATAGTGGAAGGGTAAGTAAGGCAGGAAGTAGGTTTCCTCTCAGTTGTGTATCTCAGTGACGTGCTTAACGTATCTTTGTGTCTGCAAGTGACAGTCTACATACTTCTTCTTGCAGTAGGTGACTGCAAGAAGTAATTGCCACAAATGCTTAAATGGACACGGGGTGAGGGCTTTGTGTAGCAGCTGTATGGCTTGAAGACCACTCTGTCAAATGATCTTTAAGTATTATCTATAGATAACGTTCCATAGATGCTAGCAGATGCAACTCACAGAGGTATTTCTTAGCAAGCATGCTGATGTAGCTTGAGTTCTGGTGGAGCTCTGATGATAAAAAGGCTCTGTCTTTATCAGTACCATAAAAGGCATTGACACAGCTTGCAGTCTATTTTAAAACTCCTCTTTCAGTGAAGACCCTTTGTTTGAATCAACACAAACTGTTTCTGGAGATATAAAAGGTCATCTTATAGAAACACTTTGATTCTGAGGATGAGAAAGATGGCATGTGCAGGAAGTAAGCATTAGTGAGGCTGTAAGAGTCAAAGATCTTTGATTCATTAGCAGTTGGTGAACATGGATGAATGCTGATAATCACCCTTTGTCATAATATGGCTAAAACTTCAGGATCAGAGGAATTAAAAGGAAAATGCAGACTATTCTTTCTAACCAGAGAACAAGGGAAATGTTCAGTAAGTGTGTAAGGGTAAAAAGTGCCAGCACTTTTCTTCCATATTAGAAGGCAAAATGTTGATTCCTGTTCTGGAATTGTCATCTAGGACTTTGGACCATATATCCCACTCAGTCTAGTACGAATAAGAAGTCAGCCTTTCTGCCAAAGTATCAATGATAACTAGGAGGTTGATCACTGATATGTGGATTTGCCTTTAAATACAGTAGTTCACAAAGATGAGCCAGTAGAGGTGGAGGGACACTACACCACCGCACAGAGTGAAGATTAACAGCTGTGATTGTGTTTGTCAGCACACTGCCATAACACGTCTTTCAATAGGGTTGCAGCATCTTTTCCACAGTGCATGCTGTTCTGGTTTCTGTGAGGTTTGGGAACAGCCTTTCCTTTGAGAAGAACCAGCCTTGCAGAGTCATGCCTGCGAGTACTTCACCAGTGCCATATATCACAATTGATGAGGTGAGATCAAAAAGCATCCCCTTGCAGGGTGAGAGGACCATGGTAATGTTCTGTATCATGAGACAGTATTCTGGAGGGGAATAAAAATCATGCATAGAGGAGTCTGAAGGTGTAAAATGTTGAGAATAGATTGGCTTGAGGCATCTCATGACTTAGCAAGGTTAGGCAGATTTGTCATTGTGATAGGAAGTAGACCCATACACGCATGTTATGGCAGTCTAAAACCTGTCTTGAAATGGAAAGATTCTTGCAGGTTCTAAAGCATGCATGGAGTGGGCTCTGCCTCTTGCTTGTTCCTTCACCAGCCAACTGTTCAGACCAGGAGAGGGATACAGAATTCCATCCAGGGAAGATCAGCATCACTGCCAGTTTTTAAGTGCTGCAACAAGACTGAGTTGATCTTTCCTCATCTGTAAAACAAAGGTGATAATATGTAGGTGACACACTTTAGCAACATAGAAATGTATCTGAAGTTAAATACTGCAAGGAAAGAGAGGAGGATGCCAAAGAAGTTAAATAGCATTTGTGTTTGTTTAAATGATCCGTACTTCTCGAGGCGTTTCTTTTGAGACTTTGATAACTACTGCAGGTGAAAGCTGGTAGGCAGAAGATTCTCCTTCTGTGGAAGTCTTCCATGCAGGATGAATCAGCAGTGGCAGCTTGAATGAAAACTTGACTCTGCCAAGTAGGGGTGGGAAGATTCATATGGGCTGGGACTGAAGCCACATGCACATGTCGAGCTAGTGCCACAAAAGGTAGTGAGGGTCCTGCTGCCAGCAAACTGTGGTTCAGAGGGATAGTTATTTTTTGCTTGAAATCGTATGGTATCCCAGGAGAATTATTTCGTCCTTGACCAAAAGCAGAAAGAATTCTATCTTGAGGCACCATGTCTCACCTGTGAGATGGAGAAGGGGAAGGGGAAGGAAACCTATCTGGGAGATTATAGAAGCATGTGCTGAGGACTGGTCAGATGCCCCAGACAGTGCTACATTCTGAAATTTTAAAATAATACGGACTAACATCCTAATGTTTAATGAGGAGAGGTTGAGGATCCTGATCTGGTAGCCTGTCATAAGGTCAATGAGAAATTATTTGAAAGTGTAAGGCTCCTGATATGGAACTACATGTTGAGCCTGCCCTGATCTTTGTGCCATTGGTCTGAAGTGCCATACCAAGGCATGACATCTGTTCTGTGCCAGAGCCTGGACCATCTGTAGCAAAAACTACTCAGCTTCTTACTGAGAATAATTGAGGGGATCTAGAACACTGATGAACCCTGCCTGCATGTTAATAATCTGAGATGGAGACACCATCTTCAGTATGGGAGCCAGGAAACGAAGCTCAGCAGTTCTTTGAAGATCTGTAGAGGATCTGAGGAACAGGGAGGCCTTTCTATATTAGCCCTATGTGGATCAGAAGTTTTTCTTCTCAAATCTGTGAGGAGGTCAGGTTCTGGCACCGTATCACACTGCTATGATTGATTCGGGCTGCGCTATGAATCCTTGGTCAGTAGGTTGTGGGAATCAGTGATGCAGCCACTGTCTTTTTAATTAAATCATTTTGGAACTGACACTTCCTGGTTTTATTGGCATGAAGGTCAAGACCTTACACCTTATGAATGGAGTGCTTTGCCAGATGTGCCCTGTGCATGGGGCAGGCAGAGCTGGAAGGTGAATCTCAAGAAAGTCATGTAAGTAGAGCTTGCTAGAGAGAATAAATCATGAATTTAAACTACATAAAGATGGTTAAATAATGCAAATACCAATAAGGAAAACAGCATTATCAGAGGGATGTCCAGCTACAGAACATAGTCCTGTAGTCCACCTGGCAGAAAAAAGGAACTGGAAAGGCACCAGACTTAGTTGTGTGCTAGACACGTGAGTATGGACACCACCAAGCTCTCTGTGGGAAAACCTGTCTCCAGTTCTAAAGCATTTGTACAGCTGCAGGGCAGATACATATGTGGATTATCACTTAAAAGATAAAACAACATGTTTTCTATCATAAATGAGATATTAGCTTCTTGACATTTATAATTTCTAGTCATTTTTATACTTTGTGCACTAAGGGTATATGATTTAGCATGCTGCGCTCTCTTTAATACCTTCTGCCATGAGCTGAATTCCAGAGCAACAACAGTAACTTAAATCAGCACGTAAGAGGACGAGACTGGTGGTAGGATCACTCAAGTGATACTGTCAGGGAGTCATTCCTCACAGGCAAGTACACAAATAACCAAATGGCCTCTGCAGTTCATACAGTCAGGGGTATTTTTTCTCTCTCTCTTTCTTTTTTTATATTGGGATTTGAAGTTACTGGGCCTATCTGATCCTAAGAGTCTGTTTCTACACTGAGTGCACTGCACAAATGTGAGTCGTTTTAATGGTTTCTGGTTTGTTAAGAGGTCAGCATGCTGGATAGTCCCTGATGGGGAAAAAGGAGTTCGAAAGTGCCCTTTCTACAGGATTTCATTAGCAAAGTTACTTACGCTCTCTGGACCTTTACTCACTTTCTACAAGTAATGACAGGTATATCTGTTTCTGATTTCCTAGTCATTCATTTATTGTAGGACCAACTGCTGTTTGAGGCAAGCAGCACAGTAGTGCTAGCAGAAATGTAAAAATTAATTGGTAAGCTGTTCTGAAGAAGGCTTCACTTAGTTTATGGTTATTGCAGATGGGCAAAGAAAATCGTACCTACTCCTGACGCTTTGCTGCTTACTGCACCCAGGACTTACTCTATAATTGGCGAAGGCAGGTGAGTGTCTTAGGCTGGGCTAGCCGAAAGTTGGTTTTAAGCATGTGGGTGCAGCTGCCTCACAGTGTATTGCAGGAAAATCCTCCACATCTCGAGTGTGGCTGTAATGGCTGTCTAAAAATAATAACATAACAAAGGGTGTCCTTCGCAGGGAGAGACAGAAATAACTTGTTCTTGCTTTTGGCAAAACATAGAGCTATTACCGCTGAATTTACTAGCAGACGCCTGACCCCGAGGGCGTGCAAGATCTAAGTTTCAAGCTGACTTTCTGTGTACGAACCTCGAGCTTGGACTTCCCCCAACGAAATAATAAATACCACTCGCTTGTAGTTCTGAGCCGTGGTTTTGTAACTAGCCGCGTCCCGTCCCGCCCCGCCGCCCCTCCCCGGGCC
>NW_009926140.1:0-12568 GCF_000696875.1 Nestor notabilis | reverse complement strand
GAGATATATAATATTTTAAAATATTATACACTATATGTAATACTATATATCATATAATTTAGATTTATGGTACAATATGTACTATATGTTTTATGTAAGGCCACAACGAGTCCTCAGATTTTGTGCAGGTATTTAGATTGGGTATTAGGAAAAAAATCTTCACTATGAGGGTGGTGAGGCCCTGGCACAGGTTGCCCAGAGAAGTTGTGTTGCCCTATCCCTGGTGGTGTTCAAGGCCAGGTTGGACAGAAACTTGGGCGACATGGTCCAGTGGAAGGTGTCCCTGCCCAAGGCAGGAGGGTTGGAACTGGGTGATTTTTAAGGTCCCTTCCAAACCATTCTGTGATTCTATGGATTTGTTTAAATGACCTATGAGCATCAACTGTTCTGAAAATAATAAAAAAAAAAAGTCTTTTCCACTGTAACCAACAAGGAGGATAGAAATGGGACCAGTGCCACCCTATACGTGGAATGCATCTCCCCCAGTCTTCCTTGCTTTCCTAAGTTGTGGATAACTTATGCTTTTCCTACAGAAGACTCGAATATATGCGATCTGCACTGTACGGCCAGAAACAGGCATCCCAGAAGCCATAAACATAGGAGGCCCCTCAGCAGTGTAAATTGTAAGCAATATTACAGGGGGTCTGAAAATGCCAAAGCAAACCCAGTGAGCCTTCTGCAGGATACTGGTAGCAAAAACATTAGTTACAACATAAGTTAAATTATTTTAAGTATTCACCTTAAACATATTAGCCTGTACCTTTTGCATCGTCTACTCCCACAAGAAAAAATTAAATTATTAATTTAATGCCCAAGTTCTTGTTAAGCTAAAAGCCAGGCTGTGAACCCTAGGGCTGCAAGTTGTGCTGAGCAAGACTGATCTACAAGACAGAAGAAAGACACTTTATTGTTCGGGGAAGCAGACTAACTTTCCCTAGCTGCATGAATAGCAGGGAGAGGTGTAGCCCGCCACTGGGTGGGAAAGAAGCTGTGACTGGGCTTCCTTGAGGCTTGTAGGATGGTAAATGACTAAGAGAGTAACAGGAGAAACTATTATAGGCCTGGCTGGCCGGTGCAAGAGCACACCTTTCTTCCACTGTGGGCCTCCCTGAAAGCACTAAGAGTTCCAGACTTGAAACTGCTCCTAATTCAAAGAATGTATTTAACGTGTGGCTTAATGTCCCTTCACCAGAAGTCAAATTATTCTCTGTAGCTTTTTCTACACTGTTCAAGGCCATTGAAAATCATTCTTTCCCTTAATTAGCTTCCCACCAGTTTTTGTTTTCTCTAGCAGTGTTAATTTTCAGAGGTTTCGATGAGTTTTGCAAGAATTAAAATTTTACTCACTTTAGTGACTATTCATCACAAATCCACCTAATCTCTGATGTTAACACCAAAATGAAGAAGAAACAAAATAAACTAGCAAGAAGTCAGTGTGAGAAAAGAAAGAAAAAGTGTGATGTATCTCTGAAAAGCCATCTAGGAAAGGGATATAAGCGGTGCAAAGAGAAGCTAACGGGATGCAGGAGAGAGCAGCTGGGAAACAAAAGCGGAGAGGCAGCTGGAGCAAAGCAAGCTGTGGCAGCCCTGCTGGGAGGAAAGGGAAGTAGGAGCAGAAATGGAGCAGGGAGATGATGATTGGTCTTTAAGCGGAGGATGAAGAGCTTGAAGTGAGGAGTTAAGAGACAGGAAGGAAGCCAGTGAAGGCAAGTAAAGAGTGGATGGGGATACAGTTTATGTAGCGAGGAAAAGATTACTTGAGCGGCAGCATTGGGCACCATGTGCTGATGGACTGAATAATGTATAATCAGCTTGAAGCCGCGGTCGTGATTCTTCAGGAGACGACCTAGAAAAGAATACTGTGGCTTAATTTTAATCCTTTTTTAACCCTGGGTCTCTCCATATAAAGGATGAGCATTGTGTTGCCCTGAGCACTAAGTGGAGTGTGTTGTGTTTTGTGCATTGTTATTGATTCTAAACGTCTTTTGTGTTTGGGGGCTCTAAAAACAAAGGTCAAGTACTAGCAAATTCTGTTTTCTGTGAGAGATTTAATTAAATCCTAAGAACAAAGGCAGACTACTAGAAACAGCTATTGAGTGTGAAAGTTGTGTAAATCTGCATTACCATTTCTCAACATCAGTTTGTACATAGGTTTGTAATTTGCGGTTTTTTGAGGAATGACAGGAGAATAAGCATTTAGAAAAATCAAGATAAGTCTCACAGATGTTATTGTCTGCATGTAAGGTAATTGTCCAGTAAATGCTTGGAAAGAGATGCTAGGAAACAGAATAAGGAAGCACACAGAGTAGGATGGAATGATTCCTGAATATAGTTTTGGTCCTAGTATTTTAGTGAGTGTAAATTGCAGGGCTTGAAATGGACTGGGCTGCCTAAGACATTTTTATCCTTTATGGACAATAGCAGCAAACCAGAGAGTTTCAGCAATTAATAGCTCACTGCTAATCACAACTTCCCTATGAATAACCTGAACAAATTGCCCTGGTAATTGTGGAAGGCTCAAGAGTCAGTGAGTGGAAAGTATTTTTTCACTTGCTCAATATTGAGACATTATTGTATTAGCTCGCTGTGGTTTAGAAAGTATGAATTTTGCCATACCAACCCGTCTTTTTATTGTTTAAATAACAAGAAGTAAAGTAACATATTAAGAAAAGCCAAGTTATTGAAACTAAATGCAGCTAATTTACTGACATTTAGAAAGCAAGAGATACCACATAGCTGCTCCATTTCAACACACACTGATCCTTCCACTTAACAGGTGATTAGGAAGGAATTCTTGTTCAGCTGGTGATAAGGCAGTGTGGGTCTGCTGTGAAGAGGATCATCTTATTAGTCTAGCTGTTCTAGTGCATGAAGTTGGAAGATAGAAAGGATGAAGTCATACATCTATGGAAGCAAGAAACCATTCAGTTTACCCACAGTTTTGAAACTATGTATGAGTAATGCAGCTCCTTCTCCCAGTGTAGGATTCGATGTACAGGAAAAGTCTCACAGACAATGGGTCTAAACCAGACACATCAGAATATGCCACAAGCGAGGAAAGGTTGGGGACCCAGAGGTGTGGTGTGTAACACATTCCAGTGCCCTGACTCTCTCTGGGCGCTTACCTTTCCAGAGCATATCTTCATCTCTCTGCAGATGCAAGGAGGGATGTATTTCACAGGGGGCCAGCCCCCATGGCAGCCAAGCTGGCATGCAGGGCTGTCGGAGTCACAGTGAACCCACTGTATTTTACCTGGAAGCTAATCGACAACTGGCACAGACCCACTGGCCCCTTTCTTTTCCACCAAGGCTTCTCTCTAGTAGATAAGCTGTTGTGCCATGCCAGGGTGGTCCTTTCCCACACGCTCCCCGCACGGCTCAGCACCTCAGTGCAGAGACATCTTGCAGACATCCACGCCGACAGACATGACTCATTTTGGGGAGTCTGCGTACACAGTTTTGCAATAGTCTGATCAGGACATGAAAAAAGACTGTAACAAAGTATGTGCTCAGACTAATCTCTGATCATCTCCCCCACCGCACAAGGCCGACGTTTCTTTCCTTGTTTTCCAGTGGTGTGGCATTACTTCCAGTGCATTGCAGATGGCTCCCCCTCAGACTCAGTCCAGTCTCAACAAGCCCAAATCAAAGTCAGGATCGCATGGTTCACGTCAAACAAGAAGGGGGGACTTCCAGCTGACAAGATGCAGAGCGCATACCCTTCCCTTCTGATGGAGGATGCTCTGGGTGTGGGTTTGCAAAACAGATTTAAAGACGGTTGCAGTTCCAGCTGTATGAATGATAAGACTGTGATGTTCCAGTGCCTTTTAGGAATGAGTCAAGAAGGAAATAGTAACAGCTAACCAAAAATAATCATGTGGTCATCAAATAGTAGAAATACTGGCCACAAGACATTCTTGCTGTATTTACCAGCACTGTAGATAACATCAGCGAGCGCTGCCTGTTATAATTGCATGATTTTTTATAATTGGATGGATTTCTATTTGCAACTCCTGTATTCAAATTACTGAAACTACAAGTACTATATCCAAACTGTTACAGAGCCTGGGTTTGTTTCAGTGAGAAGAGTCTTGTGATTATCCAATTTGAAGTAGTTCCCAGCACTCCGTGGTGTCCGTGCCATCATTTTCCCCACGTACAACAAAGATAGCAGCATTATGGTGCCTGTGCTGTAAAATGCCCACAGCAATTCAAGCCATGTCCGCATGCACACAGCAGATGCGATGGTGTAATGCAGCTGGTTGAAGAACAGCTGCATGGAGCTGCAGCAACACGGGCTTCGGAGCCTGGACAAGTAACACACTGGTTAGTGGACGCTGATTTTGCCACTGTGGGCACCTCAGCTAGCTGGCTAGAAACTAGCTTGGGTAAGCCTGGAGGTGCGGAGTTGTATATCCCTTTTCTGCATGCACATTTATAGGCAAAAGGACGAACTTCTGGTCTTATGACCTGAGGCTAGCAGGCAACTCAGGTGTGGGATAAGAGTATGCAACCACTGTGACTTAAGCCAGATGGATTACACGTCTGCCAGTGTGGTGTGGATGTTGCTGTGGGCATTTTACAATGAAGGCAGTATAATGCTGCTGCCGGCATAGGAGTGTAAGATGATGGCATGGCTACCACAAAGGAGTGCTGGGAACTGCATAAAATTAGGTAAACAAAAGACATTTTAGAAGCATAGAATGGTTTGGGATGGAAGGGACCTTAAAGATTGTCTAGTTCCAACCCCCCTGCCATGGGCAGGCACGATGTTCATTAAAACAGATCCAAACTCCATAATAATTTGGATGTAGTAAAGTAATGTAAAAGTACTTGATTCTAGTTCTGACTTATTCCATAGTTTCACCAAAGCTTGGCACAAAAAGAGGAGCAAGAGATCACCGAAGTGTAACAATATAACCCTTTACAAACACTGCTTTTGTGTACACATTTTTACAGCTATGTTTTCATTTGATGAGACTCTTGAGGGACAGCTTGGCTTGCCATGCTACCTCTCGTTTCTATGGTAAAAGGTGCTAGAACATTGGCCGGAAGCAATTTGCAAGTGTTTGCACAGCCATGGGCTGTGAATGAGTCAATCACTTTGTACTTTTTTTAATCCAGTGCTTCACAGAGCAGCCTCATCTATTCTTACAGCGCACTTTGATATGTCAGGAGTTACAAATCTACTGTGAAGAAAAGCGCAAACATGAATTTTCATGAGATAGCAGCACAGTCCTGGACAGAGGATTTTAAATGGAATTCTGCCCTTTAAAAAAAAAACTCCCTCTGATGCAGTCACCCCAGAAAGACTACAGATGAAATGTAAGAAACACAAAACCAAGCTCATACAAATATTTTAGAGTGTTTCTAAGAAATTCCTTTTCTATCTGCTTGCTTCCTCTGTATTTCCTAGTTCACAACAATGTCTTTTATCCACACACTCATCCAGCCCACATACTCAACACACAGTTACACCTAGAGGTGTACAATTCATCTCATCTAGTAATACCCCTGACAGAGTTTTTGCTATGGATTTTGCATTATTTGCAGACTGTGCTGGGTTTGCAGGGCTGGATTCTCTACTGGGCTGAGACCCTGCACAGTGCTGGAGAGCTTGTTGCACCATCAGTTATGCAGGAACCTCTCCTAACCTGTGCCAGGTACCGGCACTTGCTCAGAGGCAGCTCAGGACAATCCTGCCATTCTCCACTCCTGGAGAATGGGCTATATTTGCCTCTATTGAAGAAGTAGCCAGAGTTGTCTCCTTTTCCCCCCTCTGCCTAAAAACTCACCATTGAGAAAGTAGTACATTGGGTCTAACACACTTTTAAAAAGGATCTCAGCAAGAGGCCCATTCCTGGCCTTTAGTTTGTCCCTTTGTCAGGTGATTTTTGCTGTCATCAAATTAGGAGCCTAAGGGCCTCCTCTGTTTCACACCAGTTTAAGGCATTTCCCCTGACTTAAAGTCAGAGGAAATAATAACAACAACAATAATAATAACAATGATAAGAATAATGCTGAATAATAATCATAATAAAGAAGCACAATAATGGGGTAAAACTGATATAAAATTGCCACCTTTCAAGTATGAAGAGTTTAATTACCCAAGAGACTCACATGGCATTTTGCAACAGGAAGTAGGAAGTTTGGTGTCTTTTATCTTCGAGGAGGGGAGGGAGAGAAGAAGAAGGAGATTAACCCTTTAATTCTACACCTGAAAAAGCTTGCTCACACGTTCATACGTGTAGTTTTCTGTCTATGATCACATCTATAAAACTTCCATTTGTGAATTTTGGGTTGTTATGGCCAAATGAAAACAGAATTATAATAAGAATCAAATTTAAAGCCTCTCTGTCCTTTCAAGACTAGACATTCTCAAAGCTTACAGGTGTACTCTAAAAGTAGTAGAGCTCTACAAACATAACAACAGTGGTAGTGTTGGTGTAAAATAACTACTAGTCGATTGTCTAGTGGCATGAGATTAACAGGAGAATTTGAAAATATTCTGAGTGTGAACAAAATCAGAAATTCAACTTTTATGATTTAGTTATTAAAGCCAAGAGAAATTACTAAGTTGACTCATTTATAATTCCTGTGGTTGCAATGAATTTGAATTCTTTGTCGGTGATGAAACCTTTTAAATATATATATTTTTTTAATATCTGGAAGAGAATCATAAGAAACACATGGGTTTTTAAATACTGCATATTTAGTGCCATTTGAGTGCCTTAAATTTAAGATGCAAGCCATATAGAACCCCGTGAAGCTTCATGATATAAAAAAAAATTGTCCGTAACTCACATTGCAAAACTTTATGCTGTGAGTGTCAAGAACTGCAACTTCTGCCATTCTGCCCAGGGAAAGATTGTATGAAGCCCACTCTATTTATTCCAGCAAAGTTATGAAACGTGTCATTTAGAAGTTAATTATCTGTTAAGGACTGAAAATGTTAAATATTTCCCAGGCCCGAGATAAAACCATGGCTTTTTATGGATTTCACATAGTCTTTAGCAGAGCAAAACATCTACAGGCAGTGTAGATATTTAGGACAGCATATGTAAAACTAAAGCCAGGAGAATCAAAGCTAGTTTACTTTTAAACTCAGCCCAGTTTACTTTTAACTTTTGTCTTCAGAGGAGCAGTTATTTGAGCAAGGACTGCAAAACTAATCCAACCACAGGAAACGTGATACGTGTATGTGGGGAAGTAGAAGTAAGGTGGGGTGGGAGAAATTTGTTCTGGGAGAGAGCACTTAGGGTTAAGAACTGGAAAACTAAGAAAAATCCTTGATGTTGTAGGTGATTCATAGCTAAAGAATTAATAGCAGAGCAGAAAGCCAGATTCATGATAGCTTAATGTGCAAAGAGGTCTATAATGATGGTAATCATTCTACTTATAATGGAAATAAAAAGACACAAATAATATATGTTTTATATCCTGCTAGAAGATACCATCAGGAGATTATATTTTAGCTCTTGCTTTAATATACTTATAACTTTTTGAAACCTTCTTTTTTGCAGGCTATTTTTTTTCCATGGCTTTTCTTTGACTTAAGGCTTGAGTTTGTTTGGGTTTCTGAAGATTTCAAGTAAGAAGTACTTGGGCCATTTTTAAGCTCTTGGATAGTGAAAATAAAAAGCATTTTCCCAGGGTGAAAGAAGAATTTCTGGCATCTTAACATTTTCTGTACCCACGAAGTGGCTTCAGTGGGAAAACAGCATTTGCCACGGAAATAGGCCTTACTGAGGTATGAAGCTTTCAGCATTCCAGTGGAATTTTGTTTTGATTTGATTTCAAATCACTTTGTAGGCTTTTGCCATGCATTGGTCACAGGCTTTTTTTCTGCACTTTTAAAGCATAAAAGCAAAGGGAGCCTGCACTGCATACGTAATGGTGGTTGATACTGGCCTGAGCCATATGGTGAACAGATATTCATCCTGTGGATTGCTATCTATCTCTGGGCTCACAGCTCCCCTCCCTTCCAGAGAAAGCAGAAGTTACTTTGGGAGTGTCTACACTGCACTGTTTGTACAACTATGCCCTTCTCTGCTGGCAGCAAACGCATCTGTGTTTGCACTGGCCAGACAATCCCATCCAGTTTACTTCCTCCCTTGAAACAGTTTGTGTTCAGATCCGACCCTCTCCAGCAAACCAGGCCATTGCACAGTTCCAAAAGGTGATTTATTCCAACATCCCCCACCCCTTATTTCTAGATCATTCAAGAAAATGCAACAAATTTAGGTGCCTCATTTCTTATGCATCACTCACCACTTGCAGGCAGTGGGAACAGTTTCTTCTGAGGGTTCCGGCCTGAAAATGCACTGTGCCATAAAGGGGAAACAGCAGCAACTGCCCTTTGTTAGGAAGCCAGGATGCATTGGAATATGCAAGGTCGTAAGCCTGGAGCCTCACATATTTATGAAAGCTGCAGGAAAATATACGTATTTATAAACGTATGTGTGTAAGTTGTACTGTTTCAGCATCTACAGATGTTTGATAGATACTACCTTGGTTGAGTCTATCCATGCAAAATTATCTTTTGACCTATTATATCCAAATTTGTCTTCTCTTGTTAGCAATTTTTATTGCCTAGGTAATTTATATTCTGTTCTGTTCTGTTCTATTCTATTCTATTACATTCCAATTCAATCCATTCCTGTTCTAGTTCTTACCTTTTGCCTCATCCTGCAGGAACCAAGATGCCTTTTCTCAGTGTACTAAATGATATGACTAATATCTACCACATTTCTTTGCTTTCTCTTTCCTATTGGTAAAGCGTTTTAATGTGTTCACTACCCAGAGCACCTTGCACCTCAAGCTTACAGTCTGCAACTTCTTGAGGAGTTTTTTCAGTGCGTAGCTGAGCCCTCCAGAGAGGTGAAGGGGCTGCACTGCAGTTGACACTGTAACTGCAGCTTTAAATTAGCCGCTTACAGCCACCAGCGTTCACCACCTAACACAGCCTTTCTTTTTCAGATTTGAGATCAATGTTGGTGTGACTTCATCATTACCTAAAGTCAGTTCAGATATGTCCACATGAGCAGCCATCATTCCTTGCTGAAGTAGGAAGCTCCCACAAAAGGCCTTTCTGTTGCACAGATGAGCTTTAGCAATGGTAAAATGTTTTGCCCAAGGACTGCATTTGTTGACCAGTCTTGATGTCAAAGCTTTGAGCAATACTGGTCTGTGCTATTAACTGTCCAGAGAACTAGAGCTGAGGCAAACCTGAGCCAGTTTTGTATGGCAAACAAGGAGAGAGGGTGGTGGACCAAAGGCAGGCTTAATGTAGTATGATTTAAGTGCTGCAGGTTTCATGTTGACTAAATAGGAAGTTGAATGTGAAGGTAGATCATATATTACTAACTTGGCCTAATATGGTGAACAGGATATAGTCTCATTTTTGCCTTGTGTAACTCTTCTGAAGTCAGTAGTTATATAAGAAAACACACATTTCCTACCCTTTTCTCCTATTTTCTCCTCATCTTTTAAAAACGCACACACTGTGACCTAAAAAACCTAGATGATGTTTCACTTTATTGCAAGCTCTTCCATCTTTTTTTTTTCTTAGGTTTTTCATGAGAGGATGGGAGTAATGGTACTTGCTCAGAGAGGGCCAAGCTAACACTTGCTGAGTATACCATTGCTCTTGTGCTCTTGCTCTCACTTCCTGAAATGGGCACTACTGAAACCTCTTATGATTCACAGCCTTGTTACTGTTACTTGTTACTTGTACTTGAGTGCCATTTACATGATAAACACTATTTCATGTACTTTTTATAAAGTATGGTGTAATGTTTTAGAGGAAGCCAATGGAGTAATTCTACAGTTTACTGCATGTCTGAGTTTAATAGGAAATTGCAATGCCTGCCAAACTATCAGTTGGTGTCAATTTGTCTTATTTGTTTCACACTAAAAGCAATAGCATTTAAATATCTTATAAAATAGGCAAGACAACATGGATAGGACTATGGTTCCTGCTTTATTAAGTTTGCTCTGGGGCTCCCAAAATAAGAAGGACATGGATATGCTTGAGTGAGTCCAGAGGAGGGCCACAGAGATGCTCAGAGAGCTGGAGCACCTCTCCTATGCAGACAGGCTGAGAGGGCTGGGGCTATTCAGCCTGGATAAGGCTCACAAGAGACCTTAGAGGAGCTTTCCAGCGCGTAAGGAGGGCCTACAAGAAATCTGGAGAGGGACTTTTTACAAGGGCATGTAGTGACAGGGCAAGGGGGAGTAGCTTTTAGCTAACAGAAGGGAGATTAGACATTAGGAAAAAATTCTTCACTATGAGGGTGGTGAGGCACTAGTACAGGCTGCCCAGAGAAGTTCTGGCTGCCCCATCCCTGACAGTGTTCAAGTGAGCACCCTTGTCTGGGGGAAGGTGTCCCTGCCTATGGCAGGGGGTTGGAATGAGATGATCTTTAAGGTCCCTTCCAACCCAAAGCATTCTATGATTCTATAAGAATGGGCTTCAAGATCGAAGCATGTGAATGTGCATTCACTGGATTAGCAACTATTACATTATACTCTCAAGTTACAATGTGAAGACTCTTACCACACCAGACACTTCACACATACCTGCTTTGAAAATTAAGAGTCGATTTCCCTTTTTGCTCTTTGTAGCCAAAGCCTCCCTTTCACGTTTTCAAAGCAGTGCTCAGTTTCCTAGACAGCTGGGCGAAGTACCTCCCACACAAATTCTGTTCTATTTGAGGCAGACGGACAAGCACTTTTACTCCACCATAGCACCATAGTCGTGAGAAAAGCCGGGTCTGACAGATTTGTTTGAAACACACAGAGTTTGCTCACAGCTGAACACAAACACAGCAGTTTCCCTCACCACAAACAGTGGAAGAGGCACTCGTGTGTACCAGTCTAGGGGCAAGATCCTTAACTAGAAAATAAAGATGTGAAGCTGGATCTCTCTGATGCCCAGCTCCTGTATTGCTGTGAATTCTCCAAGTTGCCAAGCTAATGGATGATGCTTCTCTCCACTTACTGTGGTGAACCTGGGCCACTGTGAAAATAAGAGTAATGCAAAGCCGCAAAAGACAAGTGAGAGTAAGACCTGTGCACCTTTGTTGCAGGGAGACCTGGAGGGGATGGAAGAAAGCTTTGCATTTCCATGAGTATCTACATGATTCCCCACAGATGCTGGATAAAACACGTAAGCAGCACCTGGAGCATGGCTCAAGACTTGTGTCACTACAAGGTGACCCTGCCCTGAGCTGCAGATTTGGGCTTCATCTTCCTTACTCTACTACAGGCCTCATGAATTTTGCATTCTTCACAGCTAGGTGTTTCAAAGCACCCCGCTGAGGCCTGGCATCATCCCTGCCTGTGTTTTAATGTCTAAACCCAGTCTCTGTATCTGTAATGATGATTTTTATCTTGCTTAATATGAGAAGCATAAGAAGTTTTTTCTTTATAAGAAGCATTTTCTTTGTATTTTAGGAATTACTTGCTGCATCACACATGAAACGATCTCAAGCCTACACCCTGTAGCTTTTGCGGAGTACATGAGATGTTCTCTTCGGACTGTGGTTGTTGAAATGGAACATCTGCATTTCCAAGAGCAACCAAACCCTCCAAATCAAAGGGCTGTGGTAATAGCCAGCACAAAATAAGTGAAAGTAAACACGAGTGTAATGTTGTTGTAGCATGTATTTTTGCTTTAACCGTACATAGTTCTCATTAGAAAACAAAAACAAAGGATGCAGGCAGCTGCAAGACAAAGCAGAATGTAGAATGCTGTTTCTTTTTTTTTTCCTCTGCATAGAACAAGATTGCAAGGAGTGAATATCCAGGACTGAACAGCACTTGGCTATAGATCATTTGGTTCTTAGCCCTGACTTTGAAAATAACTCAAAATGCTAGTGATTTGGGTCTGCTACTGGCAGCTCTTTAGTGACCATAGATTAATGACTTGACATTCTCTACATAATTTTTAGTCATCTTTGTAAAAATGCAATTGCCATTTCTGGAACTGCAGTGGAGGTCAACTAAATGAACCAGTACAGCGGCCTCTGTCTGATATGATTTGAAATCATTACTTCAGTGGAGTTCCCTTAGTGGAAGAAACGGTCCCTGCTGCAGTCCCAGAGTAACATTTAAACTGGAAACACTAAGACATGCTGCGCGGGTTACACATTTAACGCTGCGTCTCCCAGTTCTTTCACAGTTAGGTGTGCTGACACGCGGCTCTTGCCGGGTCACCAACTGGACTGCTCTGCGCTTGTGCTGTTGGGGAAGCTGGAGGTTAACTCCTCCACCCCTCCATGCTCAAGCAGAGCCACTCGCAGCCGGCTGCTCACTGTCCAATGGATTTAGAAGATCCCCAGGGATGCTCCACAGATATTCCGTGGTCACCCCGAGCTGGGTCACCCCACAGGCACCTGCGGCCAGCAGAGCCCTGCGCTGTTTCCCTCAGAGGAAGGCGCGGGCAGCTCTGAGGCGCCTTCAGGGAGCCAGGGCAGGCGTTCAGCGGGCAACATCCTCCGCGGGCGCTGCAACGGCCGCGTTATCCTGCGAGACGCCCGCGCCGCGCACGCCTCCTCCTCTTCCG
>NW_009926139.1:64175-78232 GCF_000696875.1 Nestor notabilis | reverse complement strand
ACCCTAATTATTCTATGATTCTATGATTGTATAATATAGGTATGTATGGTTACATAATTTGCAATAGGATAGACTTAGAAGTTCAACTGCCTACTACAAAACTATTATTTTAATTATCTTTGGATTCTACTATTTTTCTTTGTGGTTTGTTTCTTTACTATTAGTATGTCCTGTTATTATGTTATCTAGTAGTATAGAATCTGGATTAAAATTAAAATTATGCTTGCTTTTTTTTTTTTTTTTTTTTTTTTTTAAGACGTATAGATTCAAAATGTCTAATTTCTCCCTTACAGGAGGCCAACAGATTTTTTTCAATAGGGATCTGACATACTGGCCTACATACTGTAGGGCAAGGCAGTTTCAGAGTAGTCAGATTTATTGGATCAGCTCTTGTAACATTATAGTAGTATGAACTTCTTGTTTTACAGCTTACTACAGTAAGCCTTGATGCCAGCTGAAAAGTGGTGTCTTGAACTGTAGGGTTACATTTGAAAGTAAGGAAATCTGCATGACAATAAATTATTTCCTGTAGTAGAAATTTTCAGGGATAAAATTCAGCTTCCACCACAGAATATAACAGGGAGTTGCTGGAAAGAAAGATAACCATCTTACTGTACATGAAATAAGCTAAAATGACCTTCACATTTTGCCAGTGTACAAGTCAGCTGTTTAGAGACTGTTTAACACTTCCTGAGCCAAACTTCAGTGATGGCTGCGGCAAGTGCCTGACCTCCCTGAAGCATTAGGGTCCTGCACACTTTCTCCTCCATTACACAGTAACTACACAATTTAGAAATACAAACTGAGATGAAGAAAGGCATGTAAAAACAGGGCTTACATCAGCATCCTGAGCAGGGAGTTACATAAAACTAAGCATAGGAAGTACTAAATGTCTTAAATCCTACTATTAAGTTCCTCTTCTCTCTAAAGATTCACAGATGAGAGGCCTCTCAAGGGTGTCATCTAACATGAGATTAAGTTTTGCTGTACAAAATGCTTGGATATCTATTCCCTCTCTCAAATATGATTCTGCATTTCCTCCTCACTGCGTTAAATAGAACAGCAAATAACTCAGAGGTTTATAGCATATTTCAGTGACATATGGCACTGGCTGCTGCTGAGTCTTTGGGAGAAAACTTTGGAATGGGCGGGTGGGGCTTAAGGACAAGCCAGTTTTGTGGTTTTTTGAAATACACAAAATGGGCTTATTTTTGTTTTGAAAACCTCAAGATTGATACGAACATGAAATAACATTACAGCAGTTAAAAATTTTATAGTCACGTTATAGTTGCGATTGGAGTTTTCATAAACAATTATAGATGAAATTATATAGGCACACTAGGAATATATTTATCATTTACCATAAAACCACAAATGACAACTCTCAGCACAGAATCTTCAGTCCACAAAGACAGTGACAGACCACAATTTACATCCTAAACTAAGAAAAGTTGCTAGTTAATCTGATATTTGAGCAAGTATGACTGACTTTCAATGGACTAACCTCTATATTAAAATTACTAGGTATAACTTTTTAAGCCAAATCAAAGAATTATAAATACTTCATAGAATATAGGGAGATGGTGATTATAGTAACTTTTTATAAAAGACAATACAGAGTCTATCCAAATATCATGTTACTGGAAAAGTGCACCAGGGCAAACCCTAGAGATGAAGTAATAGGGTAAGCAAGCCAAGGTTTCTCTTTCCTAGCCTTCTTTAAGTGATGTTTTTGTCACAGATGTAACTAATGACACACACTGTTGGAGTGAATGTGGAAAATACTTCACACAAGAAATGTTATACTTTTATTTTCCTTGCCAGGCATAAATTGATTCCATATACTGTTACCACAAATCCTGTGAATACTCTGTTCTGTGCAGAAACATACTTTGCTGGCACAGATATTCTGTGCTCTAGTTGTACTGGTTCTACTCAATATTAAAACTACTCTTTGTTGCTTGAATTTTTATTAGAGGCACTAGGTTTGTATGACTAAGATGAAAGCTTAGCTTGTACCACTATAAAAGCTTGAGAAAATCACAGCAGCTTCCTTGTCATTTTTGTCTGCCCGGATTTTATTTAGTTTGAAAAACAAACATGAGCTCAGCTATGAACTAACAGCCGCTTTTCAAGAAGCTCTATGACACTTGTCATTTGAGGGTGTATTAATTAATTTGAAGGTTACTGAAGAATATTGAGTAGAAAGAGAAAAGTGCAACAAAATAACCAAGCTTTTTTCCCCTTTCAGCAAAGCTCTTACTGTTCAAAGCAGAGTTCAGCAGAAGTGCATATCAGTGCTCTGTTCTAACACAACGGGATTAATGAAATCAGGATCAAAAACTTTAACCTTGGTTTTCTTGTTCATTTGCGACACTAAACTGAGCTAAAATGCCTCCTTGGCTTCCCTGTGTGCTCAAAGGGCACTACAGATCTTTGCTTTTCCCTTTCTCTTTGCCTCTAGGTCCCATATAATTGATTCTGACCAAGTGTTAGCAGTTACGTCCAACTCCCAGAAGTTTTTCCTGAACTACGGTTATTCCTGGTGATTCATATGTCTGAGAATCTTACTGAAAAATAAACTATTGGAACCTTTAAAATAATTAACTTGGCTCTTTCAATGCACAGGATCTTTCGAAGAGATTGCAAGGAAAGGAGAAATGTAAGAGGAGTGGAGGGCTGGATTGTGTGCTTGTGGAATCCTGGCATTGGGAAAGCATTCGTCTTTATCTACGTACACTGGGGCCAGATGCAGAAAGCCAAGGGCAACTTACCTCCCAGATGCAATGACTAATGATGTGTAAACATATCATGGAGATCTCCTCTTTTCCAATAAATCTGTGTCCAACATAATTTTTGCTTCACAAGACTGAAGGGGCAATTTAGAAAAAAAATAAAATAAATGTACAGAAGGCATGCATTCTTATCTAAACTGGTCAGTACCTTTCCAATATATCTTTTTATGTAACTTTCCTTTGTTTCATTTTATGTGAACATAAGTATTCAGTCTTGTCCACATAGAATAAGGTTTTAAGCAGGGTAATAATCAATAAAGATTCAAACTTTGAAAGACCTGATGCTAAGCTTGCTGCTGACTCACTCAGGGAGTTTTGCAAGCTGTTTAATCTATTCCTAGTTCTGTTTATTCACATGGAAAATTAAGGAGCAAGACATAATTAGTGTTCATAGAGCACTCTGAAAAAACCATAATCACTTCCTCATTAAAAATCTGTATGATTTTTTTGACTGTGTACACCACCAGTACCTTTGTGTGTCCTCCTAACTCAAGGACTTGTTACCACTTCTGGATGGCCTGTAAAAACATGAAATGAAGGTGAGAACCTGCGTTATTCCTTTAAATGCTGAGTCTCAGCATATGTATCAGGTTATTCAGAGAGAAAAAAAAATCTGCATTTTTTGTCCTATGCACAACATATATTTATCAAAGAGAAAAGAAACTTGGATTGAGCGATACGAAGTGAAAATGCTGATGGCATGAGGTTTTTGACTCCCTGAGAACTGGCTTGCCTTCTTCTGGGAAGGAACTGGCAACTGATTTAGAGATTATTGACTTGAATAAATAGCTCTCAAGTTTCAGAAGAAGTCAGGTTTGATAATAACAGAAAAAGCTGAATTGCAGTGAGTTCTTTACTGAGAAAAACTCCCTTTCTTATCTTCTAATACAAATGCTGTTCTCTTTCACAACCTCAGTAGAGTTCCCACTGGCTGGACACGTGAGTCTGCTATGTGTAGAAGCCAGTACAACAGCCAAGTGCTTTCTCAATAATAGCTTTCAGCTTCTCTTTTTCCCGTAGCATGCACCAAGGGAAACGAGTTCCCTGTTTGTTACAGTCATTGGAAGTGTATCCCCTGTCCTAGATTTGCATTACCCAGGCTACTTCTCCCCATTCCCAGAAGCTTGTGCAAATCTCCTTTCAGATCTCATTAGCTGCAGCTCCTATAAGGAGTACATATTGGTTGAACACAAAAGGAAATTAGATTAATTAGTTTTGTCTCAGTCACTTGGAGAATATCTGTGTGTGTGTGTGCGCATTCAGATAGACAAATGTATGAAAACCAGACTAACATCTAATTCTCCTCTTCCTTTGCCTCAATACTCCCAAGCATTCTTTTGGCTGTGGTTGCTCTTGAATGGTTTGCACATACTCTGAACTGAGTTTCTTTTCTCTCTATCTTTATGACTTTTGGGGTCAGTGTTCTTCCGCATCTCTGGTCACTCTGTGGTCTCCCTCTGAGTCTTTATGTCCTAGAAATTAGACATTATGTCTTTGTTTCCTCACTAGGGAAATTCCATCATTCCAGTCCTGGCTCTGGGGAGGATGAGGGAAGACTAAGACTTCCTCATTTTTCTTCCTTTTTTTTTTTTTTGTTTCCTTTCTTCTTGTCTTAGGCACATTTATTCACTGCTAAGAACTGACTGTTTCATTGATGTGCCTTTAGAACGCTCTTCTGCTCCTTAACTCAAAGGGCATGTGAACACAAAAGGCAGTAGGCATGTTCACGTATGCCCAGGGAATCTCCCATATTGTTTCTGTTTTGTTTCCGTTTTGTTTCCATCTTAACAGAAAACACAATTACAAACAGTAATAACTAAACCATCTCCTCTCACCCATGCAGTTGAGTCACCAGGACTTTCCATAATAATAAGATGAATAAGCATATTTTTTATGCTTTTATAGACAACTGTGCTTCACAGAAGAAAGGATTTTTGACACTACTTCTGTACCTACAGTCTTCTGCTTTTAGTAAAACACAGTTTTACATCAAGGTTTTTGCGCTGTGAATGATAAAGGAGTTAGGCACTTTTCAATCAAAACTGCATATTGTTGGTCTTATGAGACAACATAGCTTTTTAACTAAGCTGCCCTGTAAGTAAGATAGCATCTGCAAGATGCAAATGAGAAACAGCTGTATCACAGAGCTTTGCAAAAAACCCTTGTTTACACACTGTATGGATACACAAATGGTGACCCAGGGATATTCCAAAAACTACACCAGCCTCCTGAAAATTAAAGGCTACCATCTCTCTCATTAATTTTTATGTTGGTTTGAAACAAAATGCGGTACATGGTCCAATTGATCTGTCAATGGGATAGACACAACATACAGTGAAAGCCCACAGCACTGCAGAAATCCAGTTCTCTCTCTGGCAAGACTTTACAGGGATTTGAGTGTACTATTTCATATCGCTGGAAAAAATGACAAGTGGAAATGTTAAGTTTGCTTAAAGGAGGTTTTCTCAGTGTAACTGCAGAACTTAACATATCTCTGCTTTTCATAATATAGTATTTCCCGTAAAGTGTGTGTACCTTGGTTCAAGCACTTCAGATGGATGCAGTTTCTGTAACAATCAGAAGAAATTAAGGGAATCTATTGATTTAAGGACTTATATATAACAAGTTTTTTAAAAACTTTATAGCCACATTCTGAAAATTAACAAGGAATCAGTGACATTAAAGTCCCAGCACAACATACTCCAGAGCAATGAGTGAAGAACTATTTTGTACATGGCGTCATTAAGAGTACTATAGTCATGAAGGGAAACACCACGTCATTAGGATAAAGAAACTGATACTTCATATTGATTTGAGAGCTAGGCTTGCTTTCAAACCTTTTCAAATTTGAAATACAGCTTGAGAAATTACCAAAGTGTGTGGAAGGGAGGCAGAGCCCCTGCTAGGACTAGTCAGTGATGTTGCCTGATATGTAAGGGATTGAATGATAACTGGGCACCCTAGAAATATCTTATGAATGGTCATTTCACTATATGCCACATTCAGAATGTGGTATTTTAAAAATCTATGTACCAGCATGCCACATAGGAGCTGTCACAATCTACCTGTTACTTTGTGCTCATATTCCTCTGGTTTACATTTCCAGTGTGCTACTGTCTGCAGCACACCAAACTTTCTAAGTAGGTATCATTTTCGCACCTCATTATTAAGATGCTGTTTACTTCCAGTTTCAGGTGATGTATAAGGTTGTTAATGGGAGCATAATATTAACTTCTTTCATTTCTGAATAGTCAGTCTATGACTTTATTAACTCTATGACTCTATTAACTTCTTTCATTTCTGAATAGTCACTCTATGAACTCCTACAACTCACATTCTAGTTTAGTCCTATTTCTTATTATGCGTTGGCCTTGTCATTTTTACAATCCAGACAATTTAGACTGGGAGTAGAATTTTAAAAGGTACTATATAAAATAGATTACAAAACCATTAACTCTGTAACGAGTTACAGAGCTATACTATGCCTATAATAAGCAAATACAAATTCATTTTGATGTATCATGCTCAACACAGAGGTAAGTGGGCATGTAATCAACCTATTTCATGTTTCTTCATCTAGTATTACTGTAATTATTATTTTAGGCAATCAAGTTATTCCAGCACAATTTCATTTATACCTGGTATATGATTGACTGCATTAGATCTTGTGATTCTGTGAAGGCATAGAAACTCCTCTTACCCCTCCACTTCAGCCCCCCTTATATCTGCCCTATTTCAGCAGCTGGAAAGAAGCCACGTGACATAATACCTTCAAAGTCAGACTGAGCAAAACCCTGGAATATGCAGATGCATGATTAACTCCTTGCTGTTGAGAGGGTGTATTAGCTGATTTAAGGAGTCACTATGCTGCTTTTAAGACATCTCTGTTTAAACAGAGGAAGAGGTGCCTTCCATTAATTCAATTGGATTTTGGCTTCAATCATGCAATGACACCAAAATACATATTCATCTTTCAGCTGTCAGGCAGATTTGTTTTTTCCAGGGTTACCTATTCTATTCTTCCTCAAGGATTTGTTTCTTCACCTATTCCTATTTCCTTTTGCTCTGTCATGCTATAGCACATCACTGTTCCATGAGCAACAGGAAATTATTTTCTCATTCAGGATCCAGAACCTGGGCCAACGGT
Organism: Nestor notabilis; assembly: GCF_000696875.1. Taxonomy (NCBI): domain Eukaryota; kingdom Metazoa; phylum Chordata; class Aves; order Psittaciformes; family Psittacidae; genus Nestor; species Nestor notabilis. The sequence goes on along the minus strand of NW_009926139.1, from coordinate 71,290 downwards.
TCTGATATGGGGGGAAATTGAAACAAAATCCATGTCTGAGGCATTTGAAAATATTAAGTCTGTACAGGCTGAAACTACATTTGCCCTTTGTTTCTCCTAATCACAAAGAAAAAAAAAAAATCCTTTTGCTCTGTATCAAATCTGCTCTTGAAAGTTCAGATTTTCATAGGTAGGGTTATTATTCTGTCCAAAGACATCTCAGATATATGTTGGATATGAAAATGGAACATAAAGCCAAACTATTGGAGCTTGTTGTGCTCCCAGTAGATGCTTTGGCTGGATAGCTGTGTACATCTCATGAAATGCCTTAAAGACGAGGGATCCTTCAGAGTCATCTTGTCTGGCTGCTTTTCTGTGCCCAGGGAACTTGGAAGGTTGCAGAAAATCCTGTCATGTGATTCTCAGCCTATGAACCAAGTACTTGCACTTTAGATATCTATTAAAACTGTTGTGCCTGTGCAGTTCAGGAAACTCTGGTATGTACCCAGGAGTATGAAGTCCATGGAAGGACTCCTACTGTGTGACAGAGACCTTAGCTACATATTCCAGAGGAGCTCAGCAGCAGTGTTTGGGAGAAAAGGACGGATCAATGTTAATTAGCAGGTAGAATTGAGCTCTCACGAACACGTTAAATACAAATAGTAAAATCCCACTACTTACATTTCCATTGTTTGAGAAAATGGGTGTCTTACAATGCAAATGCTATCTATCTGCCTTAGGCAGGAATGTCAATGTTATTTTAGTTACTGACTGTAGGAATCAGCTTAATTGACAATATAGTTGAAGACAGGGCATCAAAACTGCTCTGTGTAATAAAGGATCTCATTTTGTCTTGTGTATTCACAAAAATTCATTAAAAAAAACTCCCTAAAAAAAGTCTTTGTTAGTATTTTAAAAATATCTTGGTGACGTTTCATATTATATTCTGTTCCTGTGAAAGGCAGTTGCTCAAGAATCCTTTCTTTTCCAGTGAAAGGTATAAAAGCTGTCTTGCTTATTATAGTTTCAGAATCAAACTTCAAAAGGTTAGAAATCTCAGAACTCATTTTGCTGGTGCTCATCTACTTTTCATTCTTATATTGCAATACAAAACTTTTTTCACCTGATTCAATTCCCCTGCCCTCAGAAGACTCTTGCGTCATTCTGTGTTCTGTGAAATCCATAAGGAAAACGTGATTTGTTTGCACTTGCCTCACCCTGGCAGAAGCTGTATGGCATCTAGTGAGTGAAGCATAAGATTACATATCTCCTGGATAAAAACCAGAAAGGTATCAGTTAAAATGGTACAGTGCTGCCCTGAAAAAATAATATAAAGCTCACCAAACGTAAAGCCACAGGGCTGATGCTCTAGGCATCTTATCCCAGGTGTCTGGTTAGGGCATGAGCGTATCATAGAATCATTTAAGTTGGAAAAAAGCCTTTAAGATCATGAAGTTGAAAGTCAATCGTGCAGAACTGCAGGCAAGCAACTGCTGAAAGCCATATTTTGAAAATGCAAATCTATGCTGGGAAAAAACCCTCTGCCATCTGAGACAATTAGGTGCTCTGATGTTCAACTTCCCAGTTCATTAGTGAAATTCTGGGTAATACTTCTGCATTCCATTGGCTTCACAGGATACAGTCCATGAATAACAGTTACATATTGTAGGTAGCATCTGACGAGATCACAGTAAATAAAGTACAGGTCACACATGGAAAATTGCTTTTTAAAGAGCAAGCTCAATCCCCTAAACAGAATGGTACAACAACCAAGTTTATGATGTTGTAATCAGAGACTATACTAAAATATATATGCAAAGAGAACTAAATGAGAATTGGAAAGGCAGCTTCTTCACCTGTAATTTAAATCCCTGACTTTGCCACCTTACAACCTCATTCCAATATACCTTTAACATACAACGTATAATTTTAAAATTACTTCTTTCCTATCTGATACATCATTATTGTCTTCCAGAGAACACGTGTGGGTACAGAGGTAGACTGTAAAAACAAAGAAATATCATGATTGTGATCCTCCCTTATTTAGGAAACAAAAAACTATCATTAGTTGTAATTAACCCATTAATTAATTAAGGAGGAATTACTGTACTTTTTTCTTTTTAAAAGTGATAACCTCCATGTGTCTGCTAAATGCAATGGAATGTATATAATAATGCTGCCCATTTGGACAATATTCAAGATAGATGTATAGTAATACAAATGGATTCAGCAAATCAAGTCTCCTGACAAAATCCTGTTTCAGAAGCTGAAATCACTGGTGATAGGAACTGAAATTCAGTCACAACCTAGAGAATAGCTCTTCTCCCACTTGAAGTAAAAGGATGAGCACCGTAGCTGGCTGCTATATGGAAATTTTCCTCTTTTCAAATATCATTTTATAGTTACAAAAATGACTTTTAAATTAGAGAAGACAGACAACAGTGAAGTTGACCAAATCACAGCATTTAAAGACATGAAAGACACCAGTGTATTTTGGTGGAAGGGTACTAGGAAAGTTTGATTATTTCTTCAAGTCACATGTGTCCATGAATAAAAGCAGCAGGAAACATAGTCCAGTTTGCTGGCCCCTCTGGGTTGTGACTACAGGCACAGCAGAAGAGAGAACAGACCACATGCTTCATACCTGCATAAAAGCAGCTGACATTTTTCAGGTTGGCACTAAGTCTCTGTGTGTCAGCCAACAGATATGGCCAGATTTATGATGGAGAGAGTGCTAAACTTACAAGAAAGCTGGAATAAATTATTCTGTTGTTCTGACAACTGAGAAACAGCAAAAGAGTTGTGCTCAAGTCACATTTTTCTCCTTGTGCGTCTCCCAAAATGACACAAGTTATAAATTCTCCATTACTAAATTGATGAGTTTATCATTAATTACATTGAATCGCATAGATATAAACTAATTCCATGTATATTAACCTTTTCTGCATGAAAGCCATGTAGTTACATGTATTGTCTCCTCCAAAAAACAGAAAATATTTTTTATGTCAGGAACCTTACTTCTACACCAAAACTGCTCTGCCCTCTGCATCTGCCAGATTTCAGATTAAGGTAATATAGAGTTTTAGTGATGCAAAAGAATTAAACCAGCAACTTCCCAATAAAAAGAAACAATGTCTAATTGTTTCAATGTGACAATTGTCATAAATAATTGTCAACATTTAATACTTGACATAAAGTTTTTATTTTCTAGTGACTGGGATTAGTCAAGATTTATTAGGGTAACTAGCCTGAAATACCACATACAGATTTTAGCTTTTTCAAGAAACAATAATGGTTAATGAGATCTTTAAGCTGTCCTATGTCTCTTCTTCCTCTGAGAATAAGAAAAGTAAAGCTGAATCTTTCTCTATGGATCTCTCCACTTTCAGATTATTGACTTCTGGCATGTCCCCCTGCTTCAAGGAAGAGACTGGGATTTTGGAAAGGGAAAGAAGATTTTCCTTGTGGAAAGCTTGATGTTGCTATTACTAGTCTTTGGAGTTGAGTGGACGGATTTCCAAGCAACTAAACATTCTGCAACCAGTAATGAAAAAGACTTTTCCAAAATGTGTTCACAGTTTCAGAAGTACTGTACTCACAGTTTCACAGAAGGAATGCATAATGTGGTATATTATAGAGCTCCTTTTCAAATAGTGATTTTGGCTTTTTGTTCAGCAGTCACGCATGCTTGAACTTGGCCAGGCACTCACTTATCAAGCATTAGAACCATTTTGTTCTTGAGGATTTAGACCAGCAACATCAGTCTTCTTGGTTGGCTGATGCAGGTTTCTGAGAAATTCTCTGTGTGCCTAATTTATTGGATGTCATGTCATATTTTTTTAATGGGAGGAAAAAAAGAGCATTCAGGCATAAAGATTCTATTCAATGGGATATAACATGCACAGATATATTTAGGACAAAGGCCATTTCATTTCTTTGAATGTGAAGGACTTGGTCATTTCTCAGCCACAAACTTCATCTTGTTTGATTTTTCATCCAAGTGAACATTATGGTTTTGCTGGTTCTTTTAAGCTTGTGTTCGACTTTGAAATACTCTGTAGTCTGTTTTTTATTCTTTCATTATGTCTGAATCAAGGCTCGGTCTTGTCATTAGAAGATAAAAGAAGCCAATTTATTCTCAAGTGGGTAGTCAAAAAATCAGGAGTCCAAGGACAGTTTTAATTGAATGTTAAAAAAATAACAGCTTCAGATCAAATGAAGGGCAACTCTATTGTCATTTACCTCTGCTACCAAACTACTTGCCAGAAAGAGAACAACTTTTCACTTGCCACAAAATGTCATCCTTAGAGCAGGATCTAATCTTGTCTGATTATTCTATATGGCATTTCTAACTCTAGAACAGACCTTTTAAAGATTCTATTTTTCCAGATTTTCCAATATTTCTCCACATTTTGCAAATAAGTTGTAAAGCTTCCCAATCTTTACTTTTATGTCAGCTGAAGACTTCAACAGATTCCATGTTTTCTTTACAACTGAGTACATTTGTTGATGAAATTTCTATCTTTTCTATCAGATAGAAATAGGTTTACAGGGAAAAAAAGAGAAAAGAGAGTGGTAGCAATCACATGCTGAACACAAATGTCTTCCTCAAAGCAAATAAAACTGCAATTTCTTTAGAGGAACTTGCATTGAACATTCATTTGCCCTACTTTGCTTCTCTGAATTTAAGTTCCAAAGTGTAGAATATCTCTTAGTCTCCAAATTGCCCAAAATGTAACTTCCACTCCTACTTTCATGCTTCCTCTTTGTTCATTACCCACATGTGGATTCGGTGGGTTCTCCTAAACTAATTTAAATTAAACTACTCATTCAGGAAGCTCAAACCTAGAAATACCTTTCTAATAGAAATTGTAATGAAAAGGAGAAGGGAAGAGAGGAATAGACCTAAAATAAAAAACAAGTGGTGCATTACCCACTGACAGACCTGAGCAGCGATTGGTCCCTCCCAGGTAACTCCCCCCAGTTTATATACTGGGCATGACGTGCTGTGGTATGGAATACCCCTTTGGCTAGTTTGGGTCAGGTGTCCTGTCTCTGCTCCCTCCCATCTTCCAGTGCCCCTCCTCAGTGGCAGAGCATGAGACTGAAAAGTCCTTGATCAGGGTAAGTGATACTGAGCAACAACTAAAACATCAGTGTGTTATCAGCACTGTTCTCAGACTGAAGCCTGCACCAGTTATTAGAAGGAAAAATAACTATCCCAACTGAAACCACAATTGTTCTGGCTTCCCTGCTTTGTATTTGAATATTCATTTGAATGAGCATATTCATGAAAATGTTACTATTGCTGTCTATCCAAATCTGTGTGACAACTTAGTGTTTTTAAAAATCACTTAGTGGCTGGACAATCTTCAGATGCTTTTAAATTAGTTGAAATGTTTGTCAATGTATGCTATGTTTGTCAAGTTTTGCCTCATTTTAGGTGGACAAGGAAGTCTGTACTTCAGCAGCTGAGAACAAAGCTTTCAAGGACATGCCAGAGAACTACTTCTGATTCATAAAAGGAAGAAGGACGATATGAAAATTAACTTTGAGATATCCTTGATAACCTATAAAATCCACCGGGTTTAATTCATGTCAGCAATTTTTGACTGATGCTGCAGAACAGTTGCTTTGACTTTTTTTTAGATATTAACTCAGCACATTCTGATGCATTCTGGAAAAAAACATTTTCATATGGAATTTTTAGAAAGCCAGAGCAAGAACAACAATAAAATTAAACATGGCTTTTTTTTTTAGTTGCCGAATGGAAAATGATATGCAAATTGAAACTTTCTATAGATATTCTTTCAAATACTGACACTTTTTTCTTTGTATTGTCAATAACAGAAAATCTGACAGCTGTTAAACATAATACACAGATTAAATACCATCTATATAAAGTTTTAATTTTGGATTTGATAGGTAAGTTGCTCTGAAGCCAGTAATTATATATACACCATATGAAAAAGAAAATAAAATCTGGTTGGCTTACTGTGGGCCAGCGTTATTCCAGTCATATTTCACAAACTTCTTTGGCCTAATTGGTTTTTAAACTTATACCTGAAATACCATTAATTTTCATTCATTGGGAATTTTTTCATATCCAAGGGCCTTATACTAGCCTAACCATAAAATGCAGCTTAAAGTAATAAAAAATAGCTTTTACTTAAATTGAGTATCAATATGAATTCAAGGTTTTTTTATGCCTAAATTAACATCTAGGCTTACTTGATCATTTTGTTGAACAAATTGTACTACGGGTCAAGCTGCTGTGCTTGATTTGGTTTTCTTGAAGTCTAGACTCCAGTGTTTCTGGTCTATACAAAAACTGCAATCCATCCTGTAATTAAAAAAAAAAGTAAAAAGTAAACATGGTATTTGACCTTTGATCTCCCATCGTCCTGAGCACAAAACTACAGTACCATCAGAAGAAGTTCAGGGGGAGGAAGAGAATAGATAGAGTATTCTGTAAAAAAAAAAAAGAATACATTTTCTGCCCTTAGATTGAAGATGACTACTGTCTGCACATTGCTTTTGAAGAATCTCACCTATCTGTCTGTCTCATACACAGAGCTAGCTGTGTCAGGATACTTGTATCAAGGTAAAAACAAAAAAAAAAGAGCATGAATTAAACCCAGACATTTAAATATGAAGGGAGCCTTGAACTTGCAATTAAGATGGTTACACTACCGAAACAGAAAAATGACTGAGCAAAGAAAACACTAGTCCTATGCAGAATGCTACCTTTCTAAACTCCAGGAAAATCTCAGGTTTAAAATTGTGTTATTTATGGAGTGAGATAGCTAGTTGCTTACCTTAAGAATCACATAAAACCTTTGTATCTTATTCCCCTCAAGCACTTTGGAGGTATCCAGGGTCTGTCCATATTTTGAGCCAACAGATCTGAAGTCTGCACCTGCCTGTTCGGATCTCTATTGAATTGGTGGTAACTTTCAGGTGATAACTTTCAGGATCATGATGCCCTGGTATAGAAGTGCAATTCAGTGCCTGATACCGGACAGCACATGAGCCATGTGAGAGGAGTTAGGCACAGATTAAGCACCCTCTTAAATTAGATCCCTATTGAGAGAATTCATAGGTCTTTAAACTAACACCAACAAAAACCGGCTAGT
>NW_009926139.1:0-64144 GCF_000696875.1 Nestor notabilis | reverse complement strand
AATGCAGAACTACGCATGTAGGTTCCCAAGCATGGCTACTTTCAAGAAGGGTGATACAAAAACTGAAAATGGGTGCTCTTCAGCAAACCTAATAAGCTTGCAAGCAGTGTCACAACCGTACATCTTGATCATTTTTAGTTATCTTCAACTTGGAGATCTCTGCCTGGCTTTCTCTTGTGAAGACTGCCCATGTGTACACAGCACAGAGGTTCAACGTGGAGCCCATGGAATCAGGTTAGCAGGGGGAGACGGGGGAAAGCAGTAGCTAAAGGTAATATTGAAAGGTTCTCATGTCTATCTGATGATGTCTGTCTCACAACTGCAATGTAATTTAGACAGTTCAAAAGCCCAGGCCACGTTTCAGCCTGTCCAAGTGGATTATAGTGCCACTGCAAACATCTGCGCTGTGGTAATGCAAAAGCTGTGCTCTTAGTATGGTCCTCCAGCCTTCATCCTTGGCTCCACTCTCTGTTGCTGTGCTGGAGCCTAGAAGAGGTTCTCCAGGGAGCAGTGTGCAGCTGTCTAGCAGAGATCTTTTGCCAAGGCAATTTTCTTTCAACAGGAAGCAGGCTTTGAGAATACCTTATGCATCTTCAGCCTTCTACTTGGTAGAAAGATACTGGAGGCTTGGGGATATTACTCAGCCACTCTAAGAGCAATTAAGTTTCCCTTAATATTGTACCAAAGGGTAACATTTTAGCTCTGATTTGGAAAGCTGATTGATATATATCGAACAGCCAATGCTATTTCCTCTGCAGTTTTCTCTCTAAATATCCTTTCCAGGTGTTGCCTCTTGCTATAGGTTGACAGATTGGAAAAGATTATAGCACTGAGTATAGAGACCAAAATATATTCTATATGAATGACATCCTAGATGCAGTATAACTATACATAACTATTAATTACTGAAAAGTGGATGTTTTTTCTTTATTTCTGCAGCAAGAGTGGTAATATACAGAGTAATAATCATGAAAGGACATCGTATAAATCACAGACTACTTGAACAACTTCCCTAGAATTTTCCTGGTTTTGTTTCCATGGTAAGATGAAATACTGTAGATAAAATCAGTTATCAAGAGGCTTAAAAACTATCAGTGCAATGACTAGACTAGACTGCAAAGTAATGTGTGTACTCATATCACACAACAGAACATTATACAGAGACACTTGAGTAGGGACAGCCAAGCTAACATGACATTTCATTACTTTGCTAAAACATTAATTATCTTGTCTGATAGAATAACTTTACAGGTACATCTTTCTTTTCAAAATAGACCAATTATCATTCTTTGGTTTATATAAAAAGTGTGAAGTGATTGGCCTCTCCTCCACAACTTTAATTCCTGCATTTGTTCTTGTTGCTGTATGAAGACCATTCCCTACATTCTTAAACTGCTATAGATGTAAAATTAAGGAGAATAAAAGAAAGCATACATCATTTGCACTGGATATATTTCATGTTATTTAGGAAGTAATAAAAGCATGGGCACCTTCTTCTAGAAGAAACCAAAACCAAAACCTTAAAATACTTGTTCTAGAGTGACTAACACTGGCTTACTCATTATGAATTCATATGAGAGAAGTATTGCAGATTGGACTCCAGCATGTTTTGACACAGTAATATATCCCCCTTTTCATTGTGTTTCTCAGCGTACTTCTACTGGAAACAGAATAAAACGTTTCCTCCAAATTCCAGACTTCCCAACTATTTTCCTCTAGGGCCTCAAACGTCCTGTAGAAAACAAGGCATCCATGTAATTCCATCAAGCAGCAGTGGAAGGGCCCAGAAGAAATGTCTGCTTATCCCCACCCCTGAAGCCAGGTGTTTTCACTGATACCTGAGACATTTGATACAAAATCCACTAATCAATCTGATAAAGTAGTAATGATCTTGTTTCCTTTTAATCTAATGCTTGTGGAAACCCCTGCTTGGTTCTAGTTTAGTATCAATATTAGTTTTGAGGAAAGACAGTTTACTAGCTATTCACAGTCTTCAAATGATATGCTTGTGAGAGGTTCCTCTGTATATCCCATGAATGAGGGCAAAGAGTAATAGAAGCATTTCAGTGTATATACTTTTGAAAATAGTTTTCCACATTTTTCATGCTGATAATCCAAGCCAAATATCACATGGCTGTTAGGAATGATTTATTTTATCCTTCTTTGCCACCATTGTGGGCATTATTCAAGAAAGTAAAAGCAATATTCTGCAATGCAGTTCATCTTACACCTGTCCCATTTCTACAGTGTTTACTTCTGAGAGAGGATAACATTACAAGTGTATGGCTTTTGCTTTGAGTCCAGGAGGATATGTCATGATGCAGCTTTTTTGGAAACCTATTCGAGGCAGACTGAACAAGCTGTGCTAAAAAAGTTAGAAAATATGTTTTTCCTGTCTTGAGAAAATTAACCAAACCACTTCCTCCCATATATTACATTTAGAGGCTGGGATGCGCTGTGAGAAGCAATATTGAGGCTTATTTTTGGATATTGGTCACTGATAACAATAGTCTGAGAGCTCAAATTGATGCTGCAGGTTGCCAAGTAGTACTCTGCAATGCCGCTAGGCAGTGATGGTTTTTGCATTAGACTTAAAAGCATTGCCGGGAGAGACACCACACTGCTGGCTAGTAGTGTGATTCCTGCAAATACTGGTTCAGAAACGAAGCAAGTTGCAAAATGCTTCCAAGCATGCCAGCACTATAAAGTACTTGATTTCCCCACCTCTTTGGCTCCCTATTCCTCCCTGAAATCCTATTTCACCTCTAATAACAGGAGTATATGCATTTATGTATCTGAATTTCCAGCAGCTCCTAGCATATGCTTTCTGTGCAACAGTCCTGGATGCCAGGAAATTCTAGAAGCAGGGACATAACACTACTCCTACCCATTCCCAGATCTCGTCCTCATTTCTCTCCCTGCGAAGAAACAAAAAACAAACAAACAAAAAAATAATAATCACCCATAGCTTTTATGGAAAGCAAAGTAAGCCTCCAACTATCAGGGCTTCTCATCAGCTTACCCAGATAACAAACTGTTGCTTATTCCCAGCAGCCCAAGCTGCTTCTACTTCTCATGGGTTTATTTCACCTGTATCCTCTGACAGAGCAGCCTTTTTAAGTTCTGTGGAGATGCTGTGCAGCCTCAGAGCTGGGCAGGCATTTCCAATCTTCCTGGGCAGCTCCACTTTTCAGTGTAAGAAACTGGGAAAGCTTGGGGCAGAAGTGCAGCCAGCACTGGTGCTTCCCACCTGGGACAGATGCTGTATGCAAGGCAGCAGCCATCACACAGAGGAGAAGCTGCCTGCTCCACAGTGGTCAGCATAAGGCAGCATGTCACTTTAGGACACTAGATGCTCATTTTTTGACTTATTATCTGACCACCACTCTCATAATGGTGTGCATTTTTTTTTCCCTTTGTCTGTTTTGGCCGCATAATGACTCTATGCAGATTTAAAATGAAGTTCAGCTGTACTCAGTTATTCAGGCAATGAAACAATGAGATTAATTCACAAGAAAAAAAGAATCCCATTCACCTCCTGAGGGCTGTGAGAGCAACCCTTGCGCCAGGCAGCAACAGCAGCAAAGCTCAAATTTAGCTCAAATTAGGGGTCATTGACAAAGCAACAGCATGAACACAGCACTCAGAGGCTTGGGACATCTCACTTCCTTCCAGCGGTAGTGATGCACTCCTGGGAGGGCAGCTCACCAGCAGCAGGGACCACACTGCCTCCAGCCTGAGACACCACTGCTGCCCCAAGTCCCAGCTCCCACACTGCCAGCGCCTGGCAGAGTCCTCTGCACTAACTTGTGCTCAAATCCCTGAAGGTTTAGGCTTTATCCTGTTGTGGAGGACACACCGGTGCTGGCAGTAGCATTTGCTTTCCAAGGTCAAAAAAAATCTTCAAAGGCCCTGAGAACATCTCGTGTAAAACTGTAGTAAATACTTGCTGGTTTGGGACTTCTTTTATAACCTACCAGAAAAGAAAATAGCATCAGTGAGGGACACTGCAATTTTATATGATACAACACAGAGCAATCTATTACTTTGTGAAATGTAACATTGCTTTTTTATCTGACAGTGTGTTCATTGCATCAACAATGGGTCATTTTAGAGAGGATTTTATGGTGGCAGTAGAGCTTGTGCTTCTTAGGACAGACACCAATCCTGTCCTGTTACTGCCTTTCCAGTTTTCCCAACACTTTTATGGAAGAAGGCAAAGGTATAGCTAAGAGGATAAATACCATTTCTGCCTATCCTGTTAAGTCAAGCTATATCATTTTCAAAATCTCAGTATTTCCACTGTGTTAAAACTGCTTTTCTTTTTCCTTTTTTCCAGTTCAATTCAGAGATCTATTTTTAATCTTTGTAATTATCTTTACACGCTTTCAAACTGTGCAGTTCTGCATAGTTGAAATGCATAAAAGCTTCAAGCCATAGCTTCTGTGAAAATTATTCCTCACCTGTGTCTTAATTTCTGAGGAACTAGGATTCCTCTTCCAATAGCTATTGGCATCAAATAAGGGAGGGATGGTACTGAGAATGAGAAAAAATTATGCCTTCCAGGAGACATTCAGCATTTCAGATCAAAACACAACTCCAGATACTGGCACCAAACTAGAAACGTGAAGGAATACCACAATGCAGAGTTAGTTCCTCTGGGCCCCCACAACTTGTGCTTGTGTAAAGCAGCAGCTTTGTGTGGTAATGAGGAAGATGTAAAGAAACAGGGTAGAGATGAACCTAGGACAATTTTCTGATAGAGGAAGAGTATAAAAACTTTCTGTTGACTGAACCTAGGTCTCAAACTAACAGCATTTCTCTCTTCAGGAAGGTATCCACTGTCTTAGGAAGAAACAGGGGAGGGAGTGGAAGCACAGTTATAAATGACCACCAAAGCCTGCTGCAGTAAACAGAAAGATGAAGTGCCACTGCCTCAGTACATCTCTACTCAATACAGGGTCTGAAAATCCTCATTGCTTTGAGTCAGATCCAGAATATGTAAATCCAAACCGTTACTGCAGTTTGAAACCACCTCACCCAAACAGTCATAAGTGTCTAGATATGTTATAAATGGTAGAAAAAATAGAAATTATAAAAACCAAAGAAGTGCTAGCCTCAGTCATTTCTTCGCTTTAACCTGACTTCAGGGAACTGCATACAGTCCAAATCCAAACAAAATCTTGCATTTATTTATCTTACAGGCTTAATATTCTCTCCTTTAAAGCAGGACAAAGTAAATTTATTTTGATTACTGACTTCACATACAATAGAAGGGTATACATTCACTAATAAAGCCTGACACAATTGTAACCCTGTTAAAAAATTTTAATCAGGGAATAAAGCTTATAACAGGTTTTCTAGCTGGGAATCTTAGAGATCCTGGTTATACTGAGGTAATGTCCTGGAGTAAAGGTATGTGGCATGCATTCCCTGTGGTAAGCTCAGCACTGTGAAAGGCTGCCAGCCCATTTTGGAAATGTTCAGGCAAATCCACTCTTTTCTTCTGGATTTAGAACAATTTACTCCACTTTTGCTTTTTTTATTGTTGTTCTGTATTGCATGAATGCCAGCTATAAATGTTGTCTGAAAGATTAATCTAACTTTATCTGATCCATGTTTACCTTCAAGTTACCTTTCTTTCCATACCTTTTGGACAGCTAACAGGCATGAGTAAGCAAATACTTCTGCTTTTATGGTTACTTTTATGGCTACTTACAACTTACTTAGAGTCTCCGATAGAGTGAGACAAGTATTCAAGACCCAGTAGTGCAATATAACTGATCTGGTGTGTGGTGTTCTGGGATGAACATGCCTCATTTTCCCATGTCTGTCCTGTCTCCTGTAGTGAAGAATTCATTCAGATGGGCTGATAATGACAGAATACAGCAATGTTTTACCTTCAGCATTTGAAATTGAGTCTCTTCGAATTCTTGTCCTTTCTTTTATGAAATCTTTATCTATAAATCACAAGAAAGAAGAAAGAATCTCCCAAACCACTCCCAAAACTCAAGGCCTGACATTAAGCCTCCCTGGATGGGATATAGGAAGCATCATTTCAAACCCCATGTTTGGAGGAGAATTTCTGAATAGCTTCATAAGATAGCCTCAAGCTGAGAGAAAAACTTAGTTATTTAAACCAGATGAAATTAAAAAAATCTGCTCAACTGTAGCTGCATACTTCATGCCAGTTTTTCTTACCCACAGAGACTAAGAAGGAGAAAATAAATGCCAGTTGTAATTCATCGTATGTCTTGATTGTTTAGTACTTGCTTATTTGTAACTTCAGAGCTGACTAGGATGCGTAAAACAGATCTTATACAAGAACATATTTAGTGCTTTATTAGGCTTTATTTGTCCCACTGAGCAAAAAGGCTGTTCTTCTTGTGAAATTGGCAAGTTCAAGAAAAGAAGCCTCCCTGGAGCTGGGAAGCATGAATAAGGAGAACAGAAGAGCTCTGATGTGTGGCATCCAGGCCCAAGTCTGCAGTGGTCCATTGTATTTCATTTCAGTAATTGCTGAAAGCAGGACAACATGGACTGAGGGAATATCTACAGTACAACTTAATTCTCTTTTCAACTCTATGAAAAATCCTAACTTGTATCCACTTACTTGCTTAACTTTGGAATACTGGGCCAGATCCAGCTGAGATCTTGGCACATCCCATTATGCTGTCGGGATGTAATAAATAACAAGGATGAAAGTCCTGAGGAAAAACATTTCTCATCATGTTCTGTATATGCGAAAAAGCAGAGCTGGGGGCCAAACTTATGGAAAAAAAAATATCTATCTGTCATTTGCTTCCAGACTCCTGCTTCCTTCTTCTACCCTACTAATGACTCAAAGTTTCAACTTCAGAAAGCTCTGCTAATCTATGAACACATTTTTCCTATTTTCTGTGTCTTGAAGTTTTTTTCTACATTTGCTCAGATTTTCTTCAGACAATGTTGTGGGGGGATGGGATGTTTAAAACAAAGCTCAAGAAAAAAGAGACCATATTATAAGTGTTGACTTTCAAAGAACTACATGGCTTAAAATAAGTGGAATGATCTGTAGCAAACATGATCCCAGTATCAGTACAAGAAACTGGATTATTTTACACTGATAACCTGTGACTTTACGAGTTCTAAGCATAAGCCAAGCCATTAAACAGTGCCATAAAATGGTTAAATGTGAAAGACTGCAGTGAGTAATTCAGCATTGCAGAATATAGTATTAAAAAAAAATTTTCCACACCAAAAAAGGAATAGCATGAAAAGTGTCATGTTGTAGATAGTTGGCTGCAAAGCTCTCAAAAGTATTTGCATAAAGCAAAAAGGAATGCAAAGAAAGTCAAATAATAAATATTCTTCTTTTGTGGGTGAGGCAGTGCATGCTAGCCATAGACATTTTAATACTTAACACTTCAATCAGCTCATTATGAAGTTAACACTAACCACACTATGAAGTAACAAGCCAGAGGGTCATATGAAAGTAGCATGGCAAATTTAGCATGTTAGAGAATACGCTTACGAACTTCGTAACACAAACCTGCTGGCAAATCCTTAAAAATATCAGCCACTTTGTTAAAAAAAAGTTGTAGTGTCTCAACGACTTGCAGCATGGGGCCTGATAACAAAGCACTGCATTCATAAAGATACATAAGTCTTTAAAGAGATGCCTCGGAAGTGTTTCCACATTATGCAGTTAACCTCCCCCCCTTAAATTTAGGGCAAATGGGCATTTGCTATTACTAGATTAATTTATGGTATGTTGATTGTCTCCACAGCCCATAACAATATCAATTACATGCAAACCAAAATAACTTCATTTCCATTTCCCTCAAGGCCCTTGAGTTCTTTCTAGAGGAAACATCTTTTTCTGTTTTGGCTTGTCAATAGGTATTTATTTATTATTTTAGGGCAGAGGGGTTTTTTTGAGGCACTGGAGATGGAAAGGACTGATTTAGTCATTTAGGACTAACTTAGTCACAGGCATGGTCTTGCAGTCCAGCGCATTATCAAGTTCTTGCTATATTTCTCCAATTTACTGTGTTCTACCACTCATAATAGGAGAATTCCCCTGAAATTTAGAATGGAGTCTCCTTTCTCATCTTTTTCCTTCTGGCCTTTGACACTGACCCTTTGTCCCTTACTTTCTTCAGCTTGGCTTCATCTTTGAAAAATGTTATTTTGCTTAATGCAACCTCACTTCTGCTTTTCTTGGTAGATGTGTTAACAGTGTTACTTTCCCTCTATGGACAGATCACTGATTGGGAATACTGACAAGTACCCTCTGGTGTTACGGTTTTCCTGTAGCTGCCTGAGACTTCACTATGCAATGAGCATACCTCTGTCTTACAGGGAATAGGGAAGACTTGAGGTCTTTGGTAGAGAAAATAAGTTTCTCTTTACATAAACAGGTAAATCCAGAGGGGATCATTCCAATATCTCAATGCTTTTTCTCTTTAAGGAATACAAAATGTCATCAAGTCCTTAAAATTTGGGTATTGCAATTACATAATGGTCTGGAATGGACGGCATAGAAAGATATTCATTAACAGATAGTTTGCAAATTATTGCTGAATGTAGCAAGTTTTCCAAAAGTTGGGCTACATCTGGAGCTTGACCCTGGCTGAGTCATGGGGATAGCACTGACTCACAAGTGCTAAAAGGAAGTATAAAGTACCAGTGAGCAGCAATACAAAATCTGTCTCCACATTGGTGATGTTTAAGGGATGAAGTTTTAAAGATAACTACTTACGGTGAACAACGTGCAAGCCTTCCAGTCTTCCTCTTCTGCCTTTTGGTTGCAACTCTCAAAGTCTTTATTGATAGATCTGAGAATGAAAGTCCAAAATTCACCCATTCAGAATTGAAATTACAGTGAACAGTAGCCTAGTGGTCCAGTCAAGCAAACTGTTTGCCTTTTATTGTCTATTGTTTTAGAAAAAAAGCTGTTATTTTTAAAGTGTGATTTGATTTAACATGGCAGGCTTTGATAATTTTAAAATGTATTACTGAATAAATGGTCTATGCTAATAGCTTAATTGATTAGCTAACCTTCTCTTCAATGCTCTATCCTAACTAATTCCTAATTTGTAACACATTTGACAATACAAACCTCCTTACTCTTTCAGCAGAAATTGAAAATGGTATCCAAACTAAAGACAGCATTTTCACTTCATCACTAGCCCTACATAAGATATAATTTGGATTTCAGACTGAACTGGGGGTAAGATGATGAGTTTAGCTTCATGTTTATCAGTTAATCCTTTTCCATAAAGTTTTCATGTATGATACCAGTTCAATTTGTTCTTCCTTTTGCATGTATGTTTTAAAAATCCCTGCTATATTTTCCTTCCAAATGACATAATTACTTCAGGATGTCTTTACTTCTGTCTTGCTATTTTTGCTGGAAACTGTGAAAATATACTTAAACAGCTCCTTGGCAGCCATATATATATCATACTGACCCAATTTATAGCATCTGCCTTGCAACACTGTGTGCCATCATTTGCCAAATGTTCTGTAACTCCAAAATAATAAGAAAATAATAGTGAAGTGTTCCTACCCTACCATGCTCTCTATTCTGTATCCCGCATGTCCCACAGAGCCTACATAATGAAATGTTTTGTTTGATACGTTGTTGAGTCAGCACGGAGAAACTGAGTTAAACCCATGCTGGAAGTATTCATTGAGCAACGCTTATGGTTCCCCAGGCCAAAGTTCCTGCATCAGCTGTAAAACATACAATGCTGTATCTGTTACTTAAGAAAGCTGTTGAAGAGTAGTGATTAATTAGCAAATTTTAATGGCAGAACAGAATATCCTTCTACAGACACGAAAAAAAAATAAATAACAGCAATAGAAAACACATGTATAAAATGGTATCTAAATTCTTTGAACTAAATTTTGTTTTCAGATATGTATATGTCGCTTTCCTCTGATTTTTAGCACACTGCAATTAACACTGGGTTGTGGGTTTTTTTGACTTCTAAACTGTATTTGTGAACAGCATGGGTCCAAGTCAGTTCAGTATACTCAGTTTACTATATAGATGGCAGCCTTCCTCTAAAGACTTACTGTGCATTTTGGAACATTAAAATAATAAATGAGTATTCACTGAGCTTTAAAATTACCCTTTTCTCTTCTTTTTAGCTTGAACTCTGGAAGATGAATGTAAAATGAATTAGTACATTTCTTTCTGCTAGCTGTAAATAGAATACTTCCTTTTCTTCCTCCTCTGTTCCTCTTACACCTTCCCAGAGAGAGGTTGACAAGATCATATTCTGAGATCTGCAGAACAGAAGAACTCCACCCTATTGGTTTCTGAAAGCTGACTCCATCGTCTCAGCTGTTAGATTTCTTTTATGCCTTTTTTATTTTTCTTCCCTAGTATAGCTTCCTCCTCAATGAATTTCTGTGATTTTTCCAGTACCAAATATGTTAGCCAGATTCTCAAGATTTTCTTTGTTCCCCTAGACATTCTGCAGCATGGCTATTTTTGCTGGAGCATGTTAAAAATTATGTTCTATATGGCTTCAAAAAGGAATGATCTGGTTGATGATCTTAAGGTCCTTTCCAACCCTAACTATTCTATGATTCTGTGCCTCAACTTAATTCTTTGGAGGATATCACTTGTCCTTATTTCGAGTGATACTCATTGCATAGTTTATGAGAACCAGCTATCTGAAAGAAATAGTGAGATCTAAAAACTGTAATAGATAGGGAAAATTCAATAGCAGAAAGGTCTTTTCAAATGGGCAAGCTGTGAGGTAGGCAAGCCTAATGATACCTTTCTTATTCATTATCTATTTTTTAGAGAGAGATGATTTGCAAGAGACAAAGGAAGGAAAACATGGTGGTGAAGAAGGTGCAGAAAACATCCCTGAGGCTGAAGCTGGTCCAAGACTGCCCCTCTCACCATGATAGTGTGCACCATCACTTGTGGGCTGTAGAAGCATGGCTAGCCAACCTTGCTTTTTTCTCCTCAAGACCTTGCATTCCTTCTTGAAGTGGTGTCTCCATGAAAAAAGAAAGCTTTACCCTTTCTGGCTTAGGAGGCTGTTCAACTGGTGTCTCCTGCGTCTTGCACCTGATTCCATGGGTACCACACTATAGATACCTTGCTACCTCACCACCACTGACTAAGCTGCTCATACCAGAATGGATGGCTTCAGGCATAATTTCCCAGATGGCTCATGTCTGCCTGCCATTTGCATATGCCCTAAATAAAATCTGTTTTCTTTTCAACAAGGCCTATATACACCATAGGTTACACAACCATGTAAGTGTGAACGATAGACCTAGAATTTTCAAATGCGTATATCAGGTTCCTTAACTATTTTATTTCATAAAAAATATTTTGCCATCCAAACTATATTAAAGTTTCACAGCACATGTTTAGCAACTTAACCAGTCAAATAAGACCTAAAACACTTGAATGATCTTAATGGTTTTGGTACCCTAAGTTAGCTGAGTCATAGCAGGTGTGGAGAGGTCAGATGAGTAGGGCCATTAAATCGAAGTTAAATCATCAGGTTTCCCTGAATACATAGAAAACAACATAACATTTTAAGTCATGGACCTGGGCCTAAATAAATATACTTTTCTTTTTCTGCATGAGCTGGATCTGCAGCTGACTAGCTTGCCACAGAAGCCAAAGTAGGGTGGGAGAAATTGGTGTCTTACAGCTTTTCCAGCCACACTTCCATCTCATCTCTGCCCTAAAATTGTCCTCTCAGAATTGTCTGGCACCTCACACAATCAGAAATGATGAAGAATGATATATATAATTCCTTTTATTATCAGCATATTTTCCCCCCCATTATTCAGATTTTGCTTCCACACACAGCTGTGTCTTAAAAGTCCTGGCACTCCACCAGATCAACTGCTTTCATGGATGCTGCTTTATGTCTCAGTCTGTGGAGGAATGGAAGTAAATCAGTCAAGAATAGGTGAAAAGAGGAAATAATGAGTTTCCCACACACAGATACTTTGTCATGTCTATTCAAAGATGCACCATCTGATAACTACTGAGGAACTGGATTTTTCATGATATGACAATCAGAACAGGGAAACAGAATTCTGCAGTGCTGAGATTCTAAAGTATTTTGAAACCAGTTTTATTCCATTAAAGCTATTAACTGTTTGCAGCTATAAAAGATGACTGACACCACCCTTTAAAATCATGGCTATAAAATCTCTGCTTACTAAGTGGAACATCATATAACTGCTTGGTGAGGATGAATAAAACATTCGGAATGTGTTACATGCATTCTCAAACATAAAAACAGTTTAAAAATTCCACTTTCAATTAAATACAAAAATACTGGTTTAGTACTTAATTTGAAAAACTTTCTATTAGTTAACCCATGGAAATGCTCCACACTGAAGCTACAGAAATAATACAACACTTCTGAAAATTAACATAACACACAAATTGACATTAATATATCCTACAGCATACAGTGAGTATTATAAAAACAGTAGTGAAAACTGCTACAAACACTGAGTCACATTCTGCTATAGTTTTGCTTTGGAAGTAATGAGCACCTACAGATATTAGTGCCTTTGCCTTTAAAGCTGAAAACTCACAAGTCTCACATTATTTCTGCTATAAACTTGTGAGTTTTGAGAGACTATAAGGACTTGGCTAACATATATCTTTTCATTCTCCAGTGCACTGCAATTGCATTTAAAGTTGGTATCAGTCATCAAGCTTTTAGACACTATACATACAAAAAACACATTTTTGAATGTATTTTTGTGAATATCTCCCTGAGCAGTAATAGCTTGTTTACAGAGTTGCTCAGCAGCTTCACTTTCCATTTGACTTCAGTTGCTGGCTCTTCAGGTCCTTAGTTTACAAAGGGAGGAATGATGGAAAAGAGAGCATGTACACTATTTCAAGAGGTATACTGCTAGATTTTTGTAATATTTAGATCCATTCAGAACAGGTATTTCAGTTTATTTTTGAACATTTTGCTTAAACAGACTACTATGTGTGCTTAGTAAAAGCAAAGAAAATCATAAGCTTTTTAGGGTTTTCAAAGCATATGAACCAGTTCTTTGTCCAGAACCCACTGAAATTTATTGGGATTTGACTGTCTAATTCCCCTAAACTTTACTGAAAATGCCATCTTTGTGGCCAGCTATGGAACAGCCATGTCATCATTTTAGCACACAATTAAAATTAAAAAGGTGGGTCGAATGCCACAAAATTGCTCAGAAATTAAGGGACCTCTGCATGCAGGGAGCTTACGTATTTGGGAGAAGATAAGGAAAAAGGTCAGGTCCTAAGGAAGACAAGAGTATTTTAGCATCATCTGAAATATTTTGCAGCAGAATAAATCTCAGAAAATTCTAAATAGTTTGATTTTGTGGAATTAGCCTCGTATAGAACCTATTTGGTAATGATCATCTATGTGAACTTTTGCAAAATTATAATTAATTATCAGCCACCCTGACAATTTATGACCAAAACCTTACACACATGAATAGTTCCATTATTGTCAACAGGAGCATTATTCATGCATATGTCTAAAAATCTTAATCATTTACTTCTGCATTTCACTCATTTTCATTTTTATTTCATTATCATTATTAAAAATTTTCATTTTTACTGTAGTGTCTTCAAAATGATGAACGGTTTCATGCTAAATGAAACAGAATAAAATTATAATAGGTATGGTAAAAAGTATTTGTTTCCATCCTTCAAATTTTTCTAAACTCTGAGGCTACAGGTGCTTAGGTGCTTCCTGGACATCCTTAGTGTTAGAAGTTTTATATTAGAAGTGCTTTTAATTTGACACCTGCTTGCATTCACTTTTATTGAACCATACAAACTTTGCATCTGCCTGCTATTCAGAAACATAAGTGAGGAGGCTCTCTGTAGGTATGGGACTCTCAGGTACCTTTTATGAAAGTTCTGTTTCAAAATTTTACTTTAGCTCCAAACATAACACAGAATAGTTGAGATACTGTAGCTGCGATTCAACCAGGACCCATAACAACATAACAGAATGTGGGCATTTCTTAAGAAATAGAGCTCATATGTTAGTTACTGAATCATTAATTTAAAGTAAGCACAGGCTGGTGTTTGTAGCAAATAGAAAAACAGACCTTTTTTCGGCTAATCTCATCCCATCCATTTTAAAAAGTTAGAAAATTTTCTGAAAGCTAAGGTAGATTTCAAGGCAGATTTCAAACTGTATCTACTTTCACCAGTGGATTTGAAAAACTGGATCCATACCTAGTTTCAATGCAGCGTACTGTCAACACTTCAGTTAACACACTTCAAAAAAGAGCTCATATTAAAGAAATCATCTTTCTTACCTCTCTTCCCTGATAGGTCTTGTACTGATTAGAATGGAGCAGTATCTGCACTAGTCTACTCCTGGATGCCTAAATGCCTCAGGGTTCTTCCGATAAAAACAATTTGGGCATTCCCTTTTTCCCAAAAGGCATTTAGGCTGCAGGACAAGTACAAAGAGCTCAGAGGTCACTACTACAGGTCTGATAAGTCCTGTACTCTGGGCATTTTTCAGATAATTTTTAGAATGATTTTTAGACTGTGAAGGACTGCCTTGGGTATGTTCTTGTGGGAACTCATAATCTGTTTATTGGTGCAAATTTAATTCATGAAACAAAATAACTCTGTTTATAGTGAGAAGGGATTATGCTGAGCATTATTCTTCTGTTGCTTTCTAAATAATGCTGTTTTCTGTATTCCAGGTATACACCCAAACTTCTTTCTCAAAATTGCTTCCTGAGCCCATGATTCTTTTCATATGGAAGCGAGAGAGTGCTCTGTCACCCGTCTGGCATAATACTCTGACACATCCACATGGAGAAACAACAGTACCCATACAAATAATCTAGGAAAAAAAACCCAGAAGAGAAACTTCTGCCCTAGGTTAAAACTACGTGGAATAAACCTGCCCCTAATGTTCTGTGTTAATAGATAGCATCTACTTTTATAACATGTTTTAACTCTGTAAAACCTGTAATACTGAAAGTCATAAATAATTATTTAATACCACAGAAACTTCTAATGTAATTCTGCAACTACCCTATGAAGACCAGTTACATTTAGATCAAAATTAAGACCACTGTTTTGTGAAGGCAAAATCACATATACAAACCAGCAATATTTCTAATACAAGCAGTAGGCATTTTCTTCTAGATTCACTGTGGCTACATGCATAGAATGGCAACTTCTGCTAGCCCAGTCTGACACAAATATGCTTGGCCCTTTCAGCACCACTCCTAAATCTCCTTTTTCGCTAGGACAATGTTAGCCCATTGTCTAACATTAGGTCCCATCATCCCCTTTACTCCAGTTGAGATAGGCTCAAGCTATCTGAGACCAGCATTAATCACAGAAACTCCTTCCTGCCTGAAATCCCCAGTGCTAGCTGCCTAGTATTTAACACTGATTCATAAGGCCTTCTAGGCTACATGCCAGCACTAGCTCCAGCCTTGGGGTTAAGATCTCTGGTCAGCCAGAAATGACCAGAAAAAAAAGCCAAGGAGCTATGACTAAGCCTGCATTAGGAACATCTTTTTCACCCCTACCTAACCCCATAGCATCAACCCTTACTGATACTGTGTATCAGCACACATCCATTACCACTTTAAAACTCATTAGCTGCAGCACAACATTCAAAACTTCATTTTTAGTTCCCCTGTCAAGTGAAATTCTGACCTGTACTTGTCCTACATTTACCCATTATCCAGTTACTCTGTCTGTCATGAGACAGTTTCAGCACTGGCTCAAATCCACCTCCAGTGGCTCTCTGAGTATCTCTTTCACAATACTAGCTAGGTCATTGCTATATTGAGTCTTTAACCATCACATTAAACATAAGCTTGAGAGACTGCATCCAATCGAGAGGTCCTTCCCTGATCTATCTATGAAGAAAGCTTTACTCTTGATTGGAATTATAGTTCTGCAGCATTCAACATGTCTGACACCTAATTTCAACCCAGCAATAGACTGATTGTCCTCTAACCTGAAATTATTTGAAAGTAAAAACAGCTAATTAGGGTGTTTCTGTTGGCATTAGTTCTTTTTCTGTGAGGATGAAACATATTTCAGTTGAATGTAGTTCAAGCTCCTTAACCACCACCAGCTAAAACACGAATTTCAACCTAACTGAGCACCCTTTCTGGGCAATAGAACTAATTTTAAAGCAAACGTTTTGACATTGTTAAAACTAGGCAAACAGCTTCATATGTAGCTGCTTATTTACTCCTGTCTACATTCAATTTAACCCTAACACTAACCTTAGCCCTAACCTTAATCACAGACCAACACCTGCTATCATTACAGAAAGAATAAACTCTTTGGGTCCTAAGTGAAAGCTATAATCCCATCCTGGAAAAAAGGGCGCCCTTGTCAGTTCAAGCACTGATCCTAATTTGATCAGTAGCCCTAACCTGAAGCTTTTTTTTAAACTATTCCTCTACAGACCATAAGCAAGAACCAGTCCTAAAATTGTCTTTTTCTAAAACTATACAATATCCTTATCTTATAATCTCCTATGATGTGAATTCAAAACCTCAGCAAAATCTCACCCACATTCATTGAACAATCTGTCTTAGACATCTTTACCCTTGGTGCCTCATTAAAGCAGCTGAATAAATTGGCTTACATCAAAAGAATTATTTGTTTTGAAGAATCTGCCTTTCAGACTCAAAATCATAAACTACCTGAGAAGAGAGAGCAAAAGAAAATTTGCATTTATCGTACTAGATCCCTTTACCCCAGCAAGTTTCCATCCCTGACTGAAAAACACAAGTTGTCCAGCTGGCATAAGCTCTGCTTGGTCAACTCGGCCTGCTGAAACTTCACCATCAGTCAGCTGACAAAATGCTCACTGCTTCTGCTGGCTCAGCCAGCACAGGAAACATGCAGATTTGCTTTTGAGCCTTAGGTAGTGCAGCTTTAGAAAGAATGAACAATACAGGCTGGTCAGGGTCAAAAAAGGTAACTGTGTGGCAATTTTGCTTGCTCTGGTGACTTTCTGACTATAGGTGATTTCTCACTGAGATTTTTATACCGCTCCTGGCAATTTGGCTAGTGCCAAACCGACCAGCTGAAAGACATGTGGCCGTATTACTTTTTTAAGATATAAATACAACTTTTTCACTCTTTATACAATGTAAAAGTCCAGGTTAAAAAAGTTCAAGTGAATCATTAAACAGAAGAACCACAAAATATAATTACTACTGCTAAAAATACATATCCTAGCATATACAGTGTGATTTTGCATGTTTAACAGGAAGCTTTTAGGTATAAGACCTTCCAGGCAGCTGTACTTCCTAAAGTAGAATCAACTTCAAGCAAGTATACAAGCACTTTGAAGTGTGACATCATCCGAGTTCAAGAAAGAAGAAATAATTTGAATTGTTACAGTCAATTTGAAGCATGGCAACTGGGAGAAGCAAAGCTGCACAGATTGGACCACTGTATTTGCCATGGAGGGATAATGCGAGACCTGGCGGAAACTACAACAGCATTTAGTTGCCCTTAACTATTGCCTAGCTCTTCATAATCCTAAGGATACATTTGAACATCTCAAGGTACAGATACGTTTTTCTTTTTCTCTATTAGTCTAACATTTCTGGTAATTGACTGCTTCCTGGACAGTTGCACTGTCATGGGAAACCCCAGAACTGATGGTATTATCAGTTGAAGTGATGCCAGAACGCAGATGTCTAGATAGGGAACGTATCAGTACCCTATTTGATCAATATTTGGGACCTATGGCCTTTTCATAGGTGGGATTGTTTCTTTTTGCATCACATGCCCAGATGGTTTTTTGAGGAGTATCACTTCACTTGTGGTAAGGTGAGCATTCATGCCATACTGCCTTTTCTGTAGTTCCTTTTCTTTCATTTGTTATTACTCCAGCCATTGACTCATAACAAGTACAGAGACAGTATTACACACACCAGGTTCAGACTGTTCTGATAAAACATGGTGAATTGTTTTACTGTTATAGCAACACTGTTTACTTTGACCTGATACCATTATTGAAAAAACCGTAAGGACAAATTTCTGTACTACTTAAAAATATCCAAACGAAAGGTGGTAGGGAGCACAAATCTGAAATTTAAGTAAGACTTGGTAGAACTTTAGGTCATCATGGACAACCAGTCTATTTAATGGCGAGTGTCCTTTTTGGTATCTCTTTCATCTTGGAAGTGGAAATCTCATTGTGATGGAAGGGGAAATGTTACTGGCATTGACTGTATGTACCTAAAATCAGCAGAACTTCAGGGTTTAATTAGATGAAGATTTTTGTCCAGCAGTCATCCAAACTGTGGAGCGTGTCACAATTGTCTGAACTCTCTCAACAGTTTCCCAGATATTGCTGAGATCGGTAGCCCAAGTCAAAGACTCAGATAAATACCAGATGCCAGGTGCTTGGTGTCTCTGGACTTAACACAGTCCAACAATATTCAGTCATACAGGGCTACTTTTCAGTTTGTGGTTTCCACTCAAAAAGGTCACATTTTAGCTTGCATTAGGCAATATACATGTGAGCTGTTCGTAATAAGTAATTCCCATTTGGGAAACTGCAATCTTAAAGCTTGTTACTTCAGTTTCTCCTTTCTATTGAAAACAAAACTCACAGGATACCTATAGGTACCTATTTAGGGTGCCTATTAAGCCAAAGCCCAAGCAATGGTTTCTCTAATGCAATAGTCGTTCACAACAATTGTTGTGACAGACCCCTTAGACAAAGAAACGATCATCATCTCTATTGCACTGGAGCAAGCTATGTACTGTGAATGGCACATTCCAGTTTTAAGAGGCAACAGATATGCTAGGTCATATTACATGCCCAAGAACACATTCAGTGACTTCAGTCCATTTCAAAACTCACGGAGTCCCTTCTGACTAATTCCAAGATGTTACTAATCACCATTCTGTTACTGAAGACCTCAAAAGAGATTTTGCTTATAATGGATTTTTGGTTTAGAGAGATTATACAAAAACACTTATAAACTAAATAGACAACATTGAAGAGTGTGTGCAAGGGAAGAGGTAACATGGAATACAGTAGATTAAAAGATTTAAAAATCATTAGAAGAGTTTGAAATTTCTTTAATTTCTTTTACTTTTGTGAAAGGAAACCTGGATAAAGACCTCTGTGAGGAAGAGCAAACATGACAGGCCCAGATCAGGAGGAAGATGGGGAAGGAGGTATGGAAGACCAATCAGGAAGGGAGGAAATCATTCTCCTGGGAGAAGAAAGAGAGAATTACAGTTAACAGGAGTAATGAAAGATGTGAAGGAGAGAAAACAGCGAAAGGAAGAGATCAGCAATCCTGATGTATCCTGAAAATCAGACATGGCAAATTGGCAGAAAACTGTCCAAAGTAAAAAAAAAATAAGGATCAAATACAACTCTGCTGAGAAGACCCAAAAAGACCTTTATGCTGTTAATACCACTTTTGGCCCCAGAGTTTCTGACTCCTGCTAGCACCAAGAAAGGGAGTGGGAGGAAAAGGCATCTGACTGCCTGTTGGTCTGGAAGCCAGCCAGCACCACTGCAGAACTTCTACTCTTCTTTTTATTTATTTTTTAATTTTTGCAACTGATTAAAACCCTTGCTTGCTGTGCCTTTTCTAGGAGGAAGCCTGGCATGAGCAATACTCTTTTGCTCTGTAAATTCCTTCTCTTACAATGCATATGTTTTGGCTTCTCCACTATCAAAAATGCCTTTGCCAGTTGCATCAACCACTGAAGCACAAATTATTCCACATCACTACACTGGATTTTAGTTAGTAATTTTGTATATAATAAACATTTTAAATTATTAATGTATTGCTTAAATCACCAGCTTCTACCTCTACTTTTCTTTGTTATATCAAACACTATATTCTTTGCTGATTTTTATGGGTGGTTTTTCTTGTTCAGTTTATGACATAAATCTGAATGTGGCAAGTCTGGTTTTTTAGCTATTTTTTAACAGGAGTAGAAGTCCTAAATTATCAGTCAACATGTTTCTTCCTGAGGATTTCTAGTAACTGCATTAACCTCCAAAATTTTGCTAAAACCCTCATGTGATGATTTTTATGTTTTCCAGCACTCTGTAAACCACCCCTTTGAGGTCTAATGCATAGCCAGAGTAATAAGTTTCTTTTTCAAACTCATTTTGTCATGAAACTTCAGGATAATTGTAGTTTTTTCTCTTACACATTTGCAACAACAAAGCAGCTCAGTAGGACTGAGGGAAACTGAATTAAACTGGAACAGGGGCTGAGATGGGAATATTTCAATTGAAAATCAGCTCTCAAAAATGAAGGATTGGTTTTAACCAAGCTGGAGATATATCAGTTCACCAGTTCAGCATGATACCTCATATTTTAAAAATCACAAATTAGTGGATGTTTCTTATTTGAGAGAATAGGGTTTTTTGTCAAAAATATCCTGTCACAGCGTATAAGGTCTGGGAAAATATCAGTTGCTACTGGTTCTTACAGTAATCCTTCTGGCTATGCCTGTTCCCGTAAACAAACTTTTGCCTAAGGACGTGTTTGGGCCCCGAGGCCAAGTGGATTGGGATGGCCTATGTCAATGTCAGACAACTGCTTTTAGTCTTCAACAGGAGAGGTTCCAGGAGGTCTGTCTAAAGAGAACAGTCACTACAGTCATTTAACTGCCAATACACCAATGTGTGCCCAGGAATTGTGTGGGTACAGCATTGTTTGGAAAAGGATTAATTCATGCCAGGTAAAATTCTGTTTACTAGCACAGATGTTCACAACCCAGAGCTTGGAAACGTTCCCAGGCATGCTTGGATTTACTCATGTAGACACAGCCCGTAGGTATAACTGTGTTTCAACGGAACCCATGCACTAGAGATGTGTTTTATGATCCTTATGTAGTGTAAATATTCTCTTACTGCTGTCCCAGAATCTCCATGGGAATAAGTAGAAACAATGGCTCTGTTCTGTCTTTGTGTAACATTGAAAGGAGGGAAAAAATATGGGGTGTTTGGGCTTTTTAATAAATCACTAGTTTGCATGAAGCATGTTCTAGCTAAGCCATACAATGAACACATTAGAAATTTTCAAAGAAAAACCCATGTTGGTAGTGGATGTTAAGAAGGTCTTTTAACATTCCTTCTCACCTACAAAGCAGTTGTAAAATTATCATCTTATACATACAAAAATTTCTTTTTATGGATTCAGAAAACATTGCTAAGCCACTCACACCACACACACATTCACAGACTCAATAAATTTTGGGAAAGCTCAAATTCAAATCCATTCCAACTGCCAGAAAAACACACCAAAAAAAGAGCAGCAAATATAAACCAGAGCAAAAATCTAAATAAAATACATTGGAAGGTTCCCTTATCCTGTTGTATTCCAGTAAATTATGCATGCTTTTCTGTGTGTTTTGGCACTAGAAGAAAAAATACAAAGCTGCCTCTTAATTCTGCAAACATGAGAAGTATACATGTCCTTTACAACAAGTTACTTCAGATCTGCTATGAACTATTTTAAGCAATTTATATCATTTTGACATCTTGTCACTTCAAAGCAAGAATGTAACAATTCTCCACAGGAAAACCAGTTTGCTGAATTGGGATTTACAAGGTATAACACAAGCATAGGCATCTTTCAGGGTTTACCTTTATTTTTGATCAGAAGTAGAAACGCTTCAGAGAAATGCTTTGGCAAATACCTCCTTTGTGCAATTCTCAGTACCTTCAAAAAGTCATGGACATTTTCTAGTATGGATGAAGATGTGTACATATATGGTTTCTGCCTGACTGTGGGAAATGACTGAGGAAGAAACAGGATTTGTTTAGTGGATCATCATACTCAAGCTCATTAACAGCAAAAATTAAACTATTTTCTACCTGCAGCCCGGTTGATGTGAGTGTTCTGCTGAATGCAGTCATCAGGACGATTGGCTAATTTCTGACAAACACAGGCTGTAATTGGTCTGGCTGCCGTTCAAATGTATATAATTGTTTCAGAATGAGCAAAGAGCATGATGAGGCCATGTGAGGCCAGCAAAGGGAGAGGAGGGAAAGTTTGGCTTAGAGACTTCCTGTATGGAAAACATCTGCACTGGAGACAGAGATACTGCACTTTCACTGTAGTGCTGCTTAGATATTTACAGAATTACACAGCATCAGCAGCACCCGTTGCTCACCCAGCCTGCCCAGGTACGCTGCTTTGGGTGACCCAGGGATGCAAGAACATGTTCAGAAACATATCCCCTTCTCGAAAGGCAGTTACCCTATTTAGTGGCAGTTACTCAAAACAAACTTTATAAACAACTGTATTTTGTCATCAGTTTGAATGTCAGCTTCCCCCTGAAAAGAAAGTCTTGTAAATAGTTCACTTTAATTTCATTCAGTGTGGTTGAATGCCTGAGCCATGAAGGTCTGTGTTTTCACAAAACATAATTACGAAGTTAAAAGGTTTGTTGGTTTTTTTCCTACAAATTGTACCCTGCCAGTTCTAGTCACCTTCTGAGGAGAATGGTGTAAATAAGTTAAGGTTTTTAAGAACTTGTTGCATATATGTCTCACACCCAAAGCCAATCAGCAAAAGCTAATTCATGTAACAAAAAAGAAAGAACAGCAGCGAAGGCCGTAAGAATAAAAAAGATGTACAAATCCAACAATTTTCTAAATTTCTCTTAAGAAAGTGTTAACCTATTTTAAAAGATGATAGTTCTTGTGTTTTCCATTTTACAGATAACATTTCTTTTTCTGGTATAAACACTATTTAGTGATATAAACACTATTTAGTGAGCATGCTTAAGAAGAACATCTTGAAAACCAAAGTGATTATATATTATACTTTATCCTGCTGACATCCTGCAGGAATCTGCCATCCTAAAGATCATTTTAGTGTTTATGTCTCTATAATAGCACTTCTCCCTCTTTCAACCCAGCACCTCCTCCTCCTTCCACTTTATATGCAGGCTACCAAACAGGAAAAGAAGACAACTCGTTCGAAGTTATGCAGCACATAATTTCCAGAAGACTATCCTCCAAGTACACAATTAAGTATCAACAGGAGGAGCAAGACACTCCTGTGGTTTAGGAATTACATTAGGAAAAACATGACTCAGAAAGGGTTAGGGCAATAAAGAACAGAGGCATATAAGGAAGTACGAAGTATCAGAAGAGGCCGTTTCTGTGGCTCAATATGATAGTTTGCCACTGTGTCATTACCACTTTGCGTGCATTTCTGGTGTTTATCCTTCTAAAAGGATCCATAAGAAAATTACAACACCGTTTCAAGAACTGGAAAACTTACCCTACAGGAGATCCAGTGAGTTGACATAATCAAAAATATACTTAGCGAGAGATAGACTGTGATCTGTAAGAAAGTAGGAAAACATCCTTAATTTATCAGATATATTTTATCAAAATAAAATCTAAGAAATTACCATTAAAGAATCAAAAATCAAAATAGAACAAAAATTAGTATTAAGAATTAGCTATTAGAAGTGTTTTTCATTTTATGACATATGTTTGGGTCCTTGGACACATTCCAACAAGGCTCAATATCTCTTAGAGCTGATAAAGCTCTAGCACAAATCATTGACTTGCTAGTAAGCTCACTCAGAACAGACTGCAAGTCAGAATTATACCATTACTCACTTCCGACCTTACTCTATGCACAGACAGTGAATCTTACATAAACAGCAAGATATACAGTCTCTCCAATAGATGGACCCTATGAGCTACATGCGTGAAAGGATAGGGTCATACCATAGAAAACAGTGGGAGGGAGTAGGACAGGTATTGGCCGTTCCTGCCCTTCTATTTTCATGAGATATTAAGAGATGTGGTAAAGACGAGATGCCTATTGTCAGGGCAGGGCAGAGGGGCGTGGATAAGCAAATGGTGTGAGGATGCTAAAGAAAGGATGTAAACAGGCCATTTCCCCCAAAGCCCCAAGGTCACAGTGGAGGATAGCTGGTTTGTCCTACACAAGCAAGATACAGAGGGTCTCTCAACTCTTTTTTCCCACTGCAGTCAAGTGAGGCAGAAGTTCTGAGCCAGCTCCTTCTGGCCTCATGTGACCTTAGCAGAAGACGATGAGAAGGAGCCTAGCTAGACACAGCTTGCCAGTGGGTGCAGTCACTGAGAAATTCCATGTCAGACTCAGTACCTTGACTATTTGCCAGTGATCCAGCATGCCTGAACATTGCTTCAGGCACGTACATTGCTCTGTAACTTCAGTGTGTTAGGAAATAAGACTGATGCAGCAAGCGATGCTATAGTTCTCTATATCCAATTAATTTGCATAGAAAAATACTTTTCTAAGAACACCACTGAATTCTTTCTAGCTGAGACAAACTATTTATATAAGTTGCATTGTTCTGGCATAAGGCAGCTACTAAAACCTACTATATTCTGTATTGTTTTATTTTATTATGTATGACATTTACATACATATACCATTTCTGATTAGTAACATGAAAACATAAAATTGATTTATACTATTAATCTTTATTTTCATTTGCATTTGGGGATTATCATTCTACAAAACTGATACACATACTATCAGGCTGGAAGCAATTTTGCTTATATGGCATGAATTGTTGTCCTGAATCATAAAATCCTAGGAGGAAACCTCAATTTCTGCTATAATTGTTTCCGTTTAAAAAACCAGGTCATTTCCAACATATAAACATCCACTCTGACTTTGGTATTGTCTTGTAAGATGAAATAATACCTTCTGTGTTTGGTAAGAAAAACACTTCAATTTCAATAAAGAACAGAGCATCATATTCCCAAACACTGGATTACTGCAGCCCAAACTGAAAACCCCACCTGAATTATCTTTGCATTTGAATTCGAATTTATGTCCTTAGGAAGACACACTAACAAAGAATGGAAGTACAACATTGCATCCAATTTTTACTAAGAATCAATACGCATTAGTTTGAATCTTAAGACTTTTCTTTATGTGCCTTAGCACATTACTTCTACAAATCTAGGGACTTTTGATTGCTTTCCTTGTGCAGAAATTATAACTCTGGCCTTGAAAAAAAACAAAACCAAAATCAGGAGCAGATGTGACAGCACTAGAGAACTGCCTGCTGATTCGGCAAAACTTCTATTAGCTCTACAGCTCCTCCGTATGCAGTAAGTGTAACTGAACGATTAGATTTCCTCTTCTGGCAGTTTCACAAATTGCAACCAAAAAGGAGCAGGAAGTTCTTTGCTACCTGTATTCTGCAATGTGTCATATGCACTACACAGATTTGATTTGTGTCTGACTCCTTTGGATCACATCTCTCCATCTTCCCTGGGGTGAAAAACATAGTCCTGGAGAAAAGAGATTGGTAAAACTGGAGTATCACATACATATATAAATGTTTCTGAGTTTAATCATGGCGGGATGAGAGTTAAAACTTCTGGACACTAAGAAAAAACATTATTTCCTTGGTCAGAAAGAGGAAGACTAAAGAGAGAAGACTGGATAAGTTTTTATAAAACTTACAACAATTTACCTTAACTATGAAGAGATGCAAATATTCTTTGTATCTTTGATAAAAGAAGATAGCCAGCTTCTTTTCTGAAGCTTATGAACTGGTGTTGCTTGTTTTCCATGACAGATATTAGCCTGTCTGTTTCTCATGGAAACACATTTTCTGCAGCTTGCTCTGTTTTGAATGGAAGACTGAACTGGAATTGTCAGTAACCAGCAGACAGCAACAGGAGGAAGACCTCTACTTGCTCATTATCCATCTGTAAATCAGACCTCTTCATTACAGTTGCAGCGTGGGAGAGGGGAGGACTGAAGAAAATATGGATTCAGGGTTAAAATTGTGCAACTTGATCTCTGATCTTAAGGAAGCAAAGTCCTTAAAAACTTACAATTGTGATGATAAACTTGTTGCAGAGATTATTTCTTAGGATTTATCCTACCAAAACAGTCATTAAAATGCATTGTTATCTTGGTGAACCTTTGCTATCTGAAAAATGCAATAAATAAGGTATATATTTGATAAATAAGTAAAGAATACCTGGGTAAAAAAAAAAAAAGTCTTTGTAGTACAAGTGTTCTAAACATACTGGCAAAGAGTGTATAAATCATAAGCAAGAGGCTATAGGACTAGCAATTAGTGTATATATGACTACCCCACTTAAAGTTATCCTTAAATAAAAGCAGAGAATGAATACTGGGACACAAAACACAGCCAGTGCTTTCCACCTCATACAGCTTGGGAAAGTGATCTCAGCCTTCTTACAGTAAATGTTGAAGCAAAGGAATGGGCTCTCCCTGTGCAGGCTAAGAGCAGACATAGTGAGTAAGAGAAAGGAAATGCAACAAATCAGCAAGATGTTGAAATAACCTTTCCAATGAGGAAAGAATGCAACATAGATCAAGTTAATCTGAGTGAAGATGTCTGTTGAATTTTCTTTCTTGGCAGTGGGCAGTTCAAGCTAAAAGGCTAGAACCACCCTTGACTCAACAGTAACCTACTGGCAGCAAGCATGAAAGTGTGTATTAGCTGCACAGCCCAAGCAAAGCCAAACCATGCGTTCCACCTGAAACCCAGCACAAGGCTCACACGCTTTTTGGACTTATGCTAGCACCTCTGGCACTATTGCACAGTAACTGTCCCAGCTCAGATCAGAAGCAATACAGCTTAATTCATACAGTGCTGTGCTCAAACTCTGCCTTTTTGGCTGCCGGAGGACAAAGCTGTGCTTTGTCCCCCTGCACTTTATTTGCTTGCCTGGAACCACCACACGGATCACTGTGTTCTCACTGAAGCTGCACGCTAAGCCTCTGAAGACCTCTGAAAAGCCCTCTTAATGCAAATTTGCTATGCATTTAGGGACCAGGATACAAGCCTGTTGCATGACTATTATGATGCTCAGAGCACTTAGAAATGTTCTTCAGCATTCGCGTTGAGGTGGAAGCTTCTAAACCTTACTACCATATGAAGGATTGGGAGGCAGGGCAACATCATTTTTA
Source organism: Nestor notabilis (assembly GCF_000696875.1). NCBI lineage: Eukaryota > Metazoa > Chordata > Aves > Psittaciformes > Psittacidae > Nestor > Nestor notabilis. The sequence continues at coordinate 37,171 of NW_009926139.1, read as the reverse complement.
CTACAGAACTGGGCAAGTCTGAACTCCATCGCCTCACTTTCCTATTTTGCAGGCAGAGCATGCTGTAAGTATATGCCTTATAGAAAAGAGATAGGAATAAGTGTATCCATGAAGTGTCATCTGGCCTGAGTAGCACAGCCCCAAATTGCAAGCAGAACATTTACATTAACTGTATGTTGCACTTTTTTCAGAGAACAGGGACTGTCAGAGTTCACATCCTCTGTAGGTTGTTGCAGAGAAAGATGCGATTAAGTCCAAAACAAAGTCCTATTCACAGTACAAAGAGTAATTTTGCTTGTGTTCAGCACTTTATGTGTTGATGTGGTTGGATCATATTAGTTATTTAATAAGATAAATATGAGTTGGAATTTAACATGTCTGGAGGGATTTCTGGTTTCCAGGAAGCGTCAACCTTATTCACTCTTCAAAACTGAAAAAAAATTTACATTCATGATCCTGTTAGGATCCACCTTATTCAACACAAACCAGTATTTTTATAAAAGCTCTCCACCTCTTTATCTTGAATCAGCTTATTCTCTGCAGTGGTGCTTCATGCTCCTTTGTCACTTTAAAGAGTCTAAGTCTTAGTCTTTTAAAAGCCTAAGTTTTAAGGCTGGAGGTAAGACAGGTATATTGCTTTGGGTTTGGGAGATACTCCAGACTGCAGAAAGTAACCTCATACGCTGACAGAGCAGTTGCTTGATCTGTTAAACACCATAATGTGATCTCAGTTCATTGGAAATGTAGAAGTGTATCATGCCTGTCCATGCACAAGGGTGTGATCCATCCAGACACCCCTGCAGTGTGGGTGGATGGATGCAAGACACTTCTCTGGGGTCCCAGCTATCTTACAGCTGCCACCTCTGTAGCAACACTGTGGAGAAGATGCTGTCTGTACTCTGTGATCATCTTCCACTGATTTGCTATTGCTAAGAAAGGATGAGCTGTACACAGGACAGAAAAAAAACAAGTCCACTTTCACAGAGTTATAAGAAAATGTGTAATCAGACCAGGGGAAACATGAAGGCACACTAAAGACACAAATAACTAGAAATTTAATTTAGCAAACATCATTAGTGTAGGACTATCAGCCCTACGACTATCATTGATGGTTTCCAACAAATGCATGACTTTTTTCTTACTCAGTGAGGTACTGTGATTAATTGCAAAAGGACTAATACAACTGGTATCATGATCAAACATTTTTCAAAATAGCATGTGATTTTTCAGTCTCACCATGTTTCAATAAATGCAAAAAATTAGTTAATAAAGCCTATAGTATTTGTTCTGTAAATTACTTTAGGTTATTGTAATACTATTTTAAGGACCTATGACATTTGCATAAACTCATCTACAAATCATGGTATATATGTATAGGTTGCACTTGTTTTTTATTCATAGCCCACATGAAATAGTATTAGAGAAAATAGGATAAGAGGACAATTTTTAAAAGTACATTCCTGGAGCATGATCCTGTGCCCCTATTTTCCTAATTCCACCTCAACAAGTTGCCTCTGCAATCTGTCCTTTTCATGAAAATCCTGGTAATGTGTGGGAAGGACTTAAATTTTCCAAACTTGGAGACAGGCTAGAGCATATTCAAGAGAGGATAATTTTCTGTGTTACTCCCTGACAAATAAACACAAACCGTATGTATATGTCAAGATTTCTGACGTTGCCATGCATCACATTTTTTTCTCCTTTAAAGGACATTTCAGCTAACAACATAAGTGTTAGGTAAGTATTTAGTGTCATCTTGTAAATAAGAGACTACCAAATCAGTGATAAAAATAATAAACTAACACTGAACAATATTTTTTTATCTAAAGATCACACACATTTTTCTGAAATAAAGCAGATTTCATGTAACTAGATTTTCTGTTTGATAAATTTGCAGCACAAATATGTTCATGATTTCTGAATGTTGAAAATAGACACAGACATTGATGTGGATGGCTCTCACTTTCACACCCTAGTTATTCTTCTGTTTTGCACATCTAATGGCTATACCTAATTTCATCTGATACTCTTCTTTCTCTGCTCTCAGAAACAGAGATGGTGCTGCTGACTTTTAGATAAAGGAGCTGGAAGGAACTCACTATTATTCCTTTTATTTATAAGTTTTGTAAGTTTCAAAGATACATTACTCAGTCCTTTTTGTTGTAGCTGCCTACAAATGGCAAAATATGTTCAATGTACAATTTCATGGAAATAAGGGAAGAAAGAGAAATACTCCTGCCTTCTTTGCATTAATGCAGTGGCATTCCTAATATGCACTCACAACTTTCATAAACAGATTTAATTGCATGATAATATCATCAACTAGGTATGGAATATCTTCATTGTCATGAGGAGTTATTTGATTCTGTAGATGTGTTTTCGAAAAATGAACTATCATTCAACCTGGAAATTAATCTCTAGTTCTACAGTACAAATAGGTAATTAATGTTACTCTTTTGTGCACAGATGTTCAGTATCTACTCTAACTTCCATTTGGCCATCTATTTTACATAGTATGCTCATGCCATCCACATGAATGCATTAATTTTTCATAATAACAGCTCATTCTGTGTATCTGCAGTAACAGTAATAGTTTGGTTTTATTTTTAAGTTTATCTGTGTGCAGAAGGACTAACATTAATAGGTGAATAGTTTTATTCTATCTATCTCAGATATGCTTGTACTTGACACATTGTATAAGATGAGTCAGAATTAATGAGGGACAATTTTATGCTAGGATGCAGACAGCATTTTCTCTTTCCGAAGATCCAAGAACACAAAGTAATTAAAGCTACTACTGTAGTATTTTAAATATTGTATCACAGACCCAAAATAGTTCAATAGTGTTGACACCAGTTGCACATTCCCCGCATTTCTTTTGTATTTTTATTTCTTAGCCTGATGCTTTATCCCCTGGGAAAGTCTGTTTTGTTATATTAGTCAGGGAATGTTTTCCTTAGTCAAATAGAGATGTGTGGAATGAGTCTTTCATATTTCTCTTTTTATATGGAGGAAAAAGCCCCAAGCAGACAAAAGCATGAAGTATGTTCTAATTCTTTCTGACCCTCTTTCTGCTAGTTAACAGGTTTTGTTTGTAGGTATACATAAGACAAGAGATAAGAGAATTAAAGTCCTGGAACTTGCAGCTCTTGACTTCAGAGTTGGTGGAAAATATATTCAAGGAAAAAAGTCTTAGAGTTCTAGGAAAACTCAAGTCCTTTATGAGGAATTTTAGAGTGCGGAAATAAATAAAGAACAAGGGGAAAAAATAAGACATTTGGTAATAAAATATGAATATTTGAATTTACGATCATCATTCAAAAACTCTATATTAGCAATGTCAAAATCTGTGCCACATCAGTCACTGAATGCCCAGAGTTAGTAATTAATTCATCTGAAAAGAAGTGCTCTTTGACTTTACTTTTAAAGAGTGCTGGGAAATGCACATCAGCCATGGACCACTTTACTGGATTAAATTTATTTACAATGCATTTCTTCAAAAATTTTTTTCTTAATTCAGAAGGGGAAGTGATTTATGATTTATATGTTTTTATGTAATTAACTGAGGTAGTTCTCACTGAAAGGTTCATGCAAGGATTCCTTCTGAATATGGAATTTTACCTGATTGTGCTTTAATGGAGACAGCCTGGTTAATATGCAGAAAGAGACATTTTCAGTAAAGCTGAGGCACAAGGCGAACAAGTCCAGACCTGTAATATATTTTGTATACTATATATATTGCACTTCAAATTTTAACTTCTTAATTTGGCAACTACTTTTCAGTTTTTTAAGCACATGCTTCTCTTCTTATTAGTGTGAAAAGCCTGCTTTACCCTTATCACTCATTTTTTATGCATTAATAATTCACTTTTTTCTTCTATTATATCTTAAAACGTGAAGCTAAGGATAACCTAACAAGCTTTTCCTTCTTTACTTACTTCTATGAGCATTCACCCTTTTCAAAAACAGGGAGATCTCACATATCAGCACCTGAGAATATAGCTCCAATGCCCCTACAGTGGCAATCCTTGTACATGACTTCTCATAACAAGTTATCTGTGTTGGACACCTATGAATGTAGGTTCACACCTCTATCAGTCAAAGCTGACAGCTCTGAGACTGTTTGGGCTTTCGCTGTGTCTCTTAGGAGTAATTTACTTGCTAAAACCAATCCAGACTGAAAAGTACTTTTTCTGTTGTTTGCATAACTAAAACTTCCTCATGAGTTGGAAGTTCCTATGCTATATATAGCCTGTGAAGGTATTTAAACCATCTGAATGGTTTTGTATTAAAAAAAAAAAAAAACAACAACACAAAACCAAAACCAGACCAAACACCCAAAAAATAAAACAAAACAAAAAAATTCAGACCCACCCCAAAACCAAAAGCAAAACCAAACCAAACCCACAAAAACCAAAAAACCCCCAAGCCCCCCCCAAAAATCCCAAAACAAACCACCAAACCCCAAGTATACCACCCTCCCATGCAAAAAAACAGATCATCTCTGTCTTACCTACTTGCCTATATATATCCTCTTGGATGGTTTTGATAGATTCTGTCTTGGCTGCTTGGCTGCATTCATACTATTAAAAGCAGTGTCATAAGTGTTTATGAGAAGTCACATAGGTACACAGGGAAAGGATATGTGTCTTTTCGCATTATATTCAGATCACATTTTCTAATTAAAAATATAGATGTACCTCATCACATGAGGCAGAGTTGAGTGCCAAATCCCTGCTTCTATGAAGCTTGCCAGCCAATCAAGTAAATAAGAAGGGTCACACTGAACCACATTAAATTTTCCTTTTCCTGTGTGGAAGGCTATCATACTGTCAGAAGCTCAGCTCAACACAAGCCCAGAGGTGCTTGTCCCAGCCAGAAAGATACCCAGGGCTTGGAAGCACATGCAGGGATGTTAAGGCTAAAGGGAAGCTTATCTGATGAACTGTTTGATTGTGCAAGCACTATTATTCATCTCACAAAGTTGAGGGATAAATAAAGCTGTTCATAAAAGGTAAAAATGAAGACTAGGCTTAACTCCGATCACAGAAGGAGAAGAGATGATGCAAACCAAGTGCCATGAATTCTGTTTTGGTACCATAATTTCTTCAAACAGTTGAACAACACGATTAAAAAAATTCATAGGATAATTTTTAATAGATGTAATTTATCTCTGAGATTTATCTCTGATCTCCAAGATCTCTGTTCATTTTGAGAGGAAATTATAGACTGGAAAAGCCAATTATCTACTGCTAAAGAGCTTTTTGAAATAATTTTTAATGTGGTGGCAGAACAACAGTGCAAGGGTTCTCTTAACTGTGAAAAGTTCACAGGGGACAAATAGATCTTGTAATCCACAGCTCATAGATTGAAACTGATCATCCTTTAATGAGAACACAGTTCTCAGGATTAACACTGTCAATAAATAGTGTCTCTGGCACTACTAGGTAATGGATTTGACTGTCTCACTCTTAGGAAATAATTGTGTTTTAATTAAATTAGCATTCATTAGCAACTGAGGAATACCTGAAGAGACTATATATCCAATGAAACATTATTTAGAGAGGAAATTGTGAGAGTGATCTAACCAACTGCACATAAAAAGTAACATTTTGTCCCTTCATATGCTCTGAAAATAGGAAGATATATTTTATGCTGATTACAGCATTACAGATAACAACATGATACTGATAAACCTATCACAGATTTACACCAGGGAGCAGAGTGAAGCCATTTTTCTCATTTAATTAGGCAAATGAATTGGAAAATGCACTCAGTAAAATGACTGTCAGTAGTTGTGATGGGTGCTCCCACAGAAAGCGGTCATATTCCTGGGACAAGGAGTTCACCAACAGAGCCATGTTTTACCTCTAGGATTGCTGAGGGGATGCTGTGATAGAAATATGGGAAAATAGGCAGCACATTTCTGTCCCAGATAGAAAACGCAAAAACAATCAGCTACTGATACAACCTCCACTATCTATCATGTCTAACTACTGCTCTGCAGAGGAACAGAGGAGATTCCCATCCTCAGAACTTCTCTGACATCTGTCCATAGCTCCTGCCCCTGTATCCAGTGGATAACATAGCCATTGGTCCCAGCAGTCTGGCACAGAACTGTTTGCTGGATACTTTCACACCTACCTGTGTGAAGCTTTGTTGGCTGATTTAAAGAAAGACATTCAAGATGATTAAACTGCCTTCCAGGTGATCATCTTGTTTTAGGGAAAGCAATAAGCTCCCAGTGTCAGGACTTAGTTATATGAGGCAACAGCATGTGCTAATCCATGGTCATCTTGGCTGCTAGACACCTGATAAAACCAGATCTGCTGTGAAAAATTCAAGGACCATGCAGAATTTACCTGTTCTATGCACGTCTTTCAGCAAAATATCACCCAAATGAATAATGGATTACCTTTTAAATAGTAGCCTTGTCATACAAGATGTTGAAGACCTCAGATGAAACACTGGTTTACCAAGGAGGCTCTGCAATGGCATTTGTAATGGTTTAATGTTAAGTGTTGCCAGCAGCAATTCAGTATGCAGTGATCATAATGGAAAAGTACTATACAGAACAAACTCAGGATCTATGCAGTGATCTGTCCATCCCATAGGACCTCAGAGGTGGCAGAGATGATAACCTGAGGCTAAACAGACCGTATTAAAGCACCAGTTCAAGCAGAAAAACATGCACAAGTTTTTACGTGAAAGCATGACATCTAACCACTGAACAGGGGACCTACAAACACGAGGAACTTAAATTTGTCCTCAGAGTAGCAGTCACGCTGCTGCGATCCAGAAAACTTGAGTGCCCCACTGAGTGACTAGGTGAATAAACCCATACCATCTCTGTGAGGAACAGGAGCAGACATCTAGCACTGGAGCACTGACAGCTCTGCTACTTCATGCTCAATCTCATGCTGGCCAAAGACAGCATCTGCATGAGGCTTCCAATGTGCACCTTTAAGGGAACTTTAAAGCCTTATTTTAGTAGCCCAAAAATGTAAAATCTGTGTCACACACAACAGAGAGTTAGAAATAGCACAAGCCAAATTTCCTATAAATATGCCAATCGTTGTTCTTATACTGTTATTCATTTGGGTTGGTACAGATTATCTGGGGAAGTGGATGACTTTATCACACGTTATTTGTTAGATATTCAGCACTCAGCAAGCTGCTCACTGGTGTATGTCACCAGTTCTGGGAAAGAAAATTCCCTTGGGAATTACAAGCCAGCTTGTAATTCTGGCTATAAAAACTTTTCCTTTCCAAATTTCCTTCTGTCCTAAATGCTTTGGACTTGATATAAGCTATGGAAGATTTCCTAAAAGGTGGGCTACTGCAGGCCACAGATGGGTTCACAGATCATAAAATCTCTTTCTCTCTTAAAGCTTTTTGATTCTGCTGTTGTATGTGTCTGATCCGTGACAGAATTCCATTTGAAACAAGGGAGGAAAAAAAGAACTGTTCTCTCACCATAGTCCTTGAGCAGATCCCAGGAGTGCCCTTGATGATCCAAGTAGCATTTTCTCTGTGTGGAATACTTCTTCATCCTTCTCTGAGTGGAAAAGTGTGTGTGTGGAAGCTGGTAAATGTGTTTGCATCAGTGTTTTGCAGTGCAATTTAATCACAAGTAATGCACAGGATTAACAAAATGTTATTTTTCATGATCAAAAGCAAACAAATCCTAATGTCTTGCTCTACCATGTGACAGAAGCAATGGGAGGATTATCCATTTTACATCTTTTTATTTTGTAGTTCACATTTCTTTGTGGTTTTAACAAAACAGCAAACAGGAGATGAACATGTGGATTGTATCATGAACAGTACATGAACATGTAGATTTTTTCATCACTATGAAAATCCCCTATATATAAGTGGATTTAACTAAAGGAGATTCTGATTTAGAGGCTTCAGTGTGTATCCAAGACTTCCTCAGCTCTAGGACAGGATTTAAACAAAAGAAGAATCTAATTGGCACTTACTGCAGTAAACTACTTAGATTGTATACACAATAATAATCTTGTCCCAGATAGTAAGTTTGGGTTTCGGTTTTTTTTAAGTTAAAAAATAAAGCTGAAGTATTCAGTTTATTAGTAAAATACAGTTAAAAGAGAGTATTTTTATACCTATCAAATTCGATGCATTCTCTTAAAATGTGAATTAAGTAAAACATATAAATGAGCATAGATGGAAAATAAAAAGATGGGATTCACTACTTCTGGATATTTTGTTAAAAGAGATCCATATATATCCTGAGCTTTCAATAGGATCTTTTTCTACAAGGCTGTGAATTTGACCCTTAAAGTCATTTTAGTGGTAGCTGCAACATATGTAGGGTTCTGGTAATGAGGAGGATTTTCTGCTTATCAGGGGATGTTGGATTTGGTGCCAGTAACCCCAGCTGGCACCAAATAACCTGTCTTTCCTATTGCCAGGTCTGGCCTCCTACGCATTGAGAATTATGGTGTTGGTTGCTTCATATTCTTGCCCATTTTCCATAGGACCTGACCCTCTTCCACGAGGCTGGAAAGTTTAGGGAGGAACTCTATCAAGAGAAACTTCTTGGATGCTTATGCATATCTACTCATAACAAGGTTTAGTTGCCAGAAAATTTCTTATGTTTACTCCATTTGCCAGTTTTCTATAAAAAACAAAAGGATCTGGAATTAAATGATCTACATTCAGTACAAGCCATTAATGTATCCAAGCACTGTTGGATGTTGAAGTAGAAAATAATAGCTTTCTTTGATAATGATGTCTTTCACTAAATAGACACCGTATTTTACTTAGCTGTGGTTGACAGAAATAACTGCTATTCTGAACGTATTCAAGCTCTCATAAAAACATTTCCTTTATCAACATCATGTTTTTATCAAACTTCAAGGAAAAGATTTTCCTGACCAACAAAGCTTTTTACCTCTAAGTCCTCACATAACTTATTAAAGGTAATTAAAGGTTTTAATAAAGTTTAATTAAAGCTACACACTTAAGACCATGGAATCACTATGTGCAGCACATGTTCACTATGTTCAGCATGCCTGCAAGTTAACAATCCTTTTGCTTATTCTTATCTTCAATGGAAAACCATCAAAATGTCAAGTGTATGTTTCCAAACTGACCCATAAGCCAAACCAGTTTGCCTCAATCCTCCAAATAGTGTTGGTTTGAGTTGCGTCAGTAATAAAAGATTGGACTAAGCAAGAGACAAAGCTGCAAATGGCTACAGTTCAGAACATGGAGTACTGCAACAGAAGACAACAAGTATTAGCCCATTTTACAAATAAACATACATGTTTAAAAACTTTTCTCTTTTGTTAACAAAGAAAATAAATTGAGCTGAAGACCTACTTTGGCTTATGAAATGAGTAAAACAAAACATAGGAACGGAAATCACTCTCTAAAGAAAACACAATTAAAGAATAAGACACCAAGCCAGGCTGTCAGTAAAGCACGGCAGAACTCAAAAAGCTTTTCTAATTACCGTCTGGAAGTGATACATGTGTCTTTCAAAGCATGTACACCAGCCCTATAAACGTGCAAGTGTGCATGTGTTCTCGAGATGACCATGTCAGCTAAGGATAAAGGAAAGCATTCAAAACATATGTCTCATGAGTATTTTCCAGAAAAAAGTATAGTTGAGGGGAAAATAAAATAAAAATGAGAAACAAAAAAATAACCCAAGCAAGATCCAACTGAGAAACAAAATGGAAAACGCTCATTAAAGTCTTCTCAATTTTCTCTTAAAAAAAAAAAATCTAGATATAGGGCCATAAATTATGAACATACAATTTCTAATACTCTTATCTGTCTATTTTGGGTAAACAATAGACTAAATAACAATGAAATAACGGAATACATTTGTGGCTGCCATTCTTTGGACACATTAGAAATTTTCTACAATTTCTACATGTGTACTTGTATCCAGAGTAGAGCCAAGATCCTATTCAGGCTTTCCATCACCAAGGAAAGACACTGCAACAAGCAACCTGCAGTACCACTACTCAGATTGTTTGAATAGTATGAATTAGGAAAAAAAAAACTCCTTCATTTTTGCCAGACTAGAGCTGGTGACCACCCCCCACCCCCAAAGAGCTGCCTGATCTCCATTTGAAATGTAACCAGAAACTGAAGCAGTTGGCATCTCATTTTGTCAGTTGACAAAAAGAGGTTTTATTTCTGGTATTGAAGTGTAAAACTAAGACTAAAGACAGATTTACCAATAAATGTGGCAAGTTTCTAAGTGCTTCACTTCTTGTGCCTCCTCTATGAACCAAGGACAAATGCAAACCTCACTCCACCTGCTGAGGGGTGACTTGGACACTATGTGCAGTAAGGGTCATTCACCATTTACACACTAGGGTGTATGGCACATGCTAAGTGTCCAGGGAATGCTCTACTTCACTGGGCTCCATGATTTTCTCTACTGAGTACTTCCAGGTTGCTAACTTCCGTTGCTCTCTAAATGCTTACATCGGAACTAGAATGATTCAGGCTGGGATGTCCCTTTGAGACCATATGGTCCTGTGTCAGGTGCTCAGAGCAAAGCAAACTTCAAAGTTAGGTCAGGGTGCTCAGGGCCCTGTCTAATGCAGCACAAAATGCCTAGAGGCATGGAAAGCCCAGAAACTCTGGGCTACCTGCTACAGCGCTTCATCAGTTCAGCTGTGGATTTGTATCCAGCAGTTTCCTTAGCTGCAATTTGTGACTTTTATGTCTTATCCTTTTGCTTTACACCTCTGAGAAAAGTCTGGCTCTGTCATTCCTGTAACATTCACCTCCAAGAGAACTAAAGGCAGCAATGAGATGCTCTCTGCTTTCAGCTTTCCATGCTGAATAAAGCCAGCTCCCTCAGCCCCTCTATACTGGTCCAGTCCCAAGAATCTTGGTAGACCTCTGCTGGACCTCCATCATTTTTCAGCATCCCTCTTGTCCTTGGTATGCCCAAAATGGAACAGTCTGCTCCAGATGAGACTCCACAAGTACCACATAGAAAAGAATAATGGCTTCCCTCAACCTGCTGGCTATGTCTATGCTGCAAAAATTGCCTGTTTATTTTAAGGCCCCATGAGGATCCGGGAGTCAGCCTGGGCCACTGTCCAGCTTCTGTGCTCTCAGCCTTTCTTTTGCTTCCTGCCTTGGGGCTCCTGCAGACATTTTTTCTTCCTTCAGCCTGACCCCTAGCCTGTCCTTTCTGGAGTCATTCCCTAACTAAAGTCATCTTTAGCTTTCATCTATCTGACAGGGTCCTAGCTCCATTACATACTTTGTAGTCAAGCTGTGTAGCCCAGAAGCTATAAATTACTGATGTGCTTGCTTTATGGCCACATGGCACATCTTTTTGCTAAAGCATGGAAGAACTTAGTTCAAAATCCAGACATAATACGGGTGTTTCCAGTACAAAAAGACTGTTCGTCAACAGCTACCACACAGTCTCCCTGCATTAGGAACAGGAAACGCTGTGGTATCTCAAACATTGCCATATGAAAGAGTTTTAAACTCTTAATTTTTAATACTCTTGGACAGTCACCAAGTTGCTATATTCATCCTGGCAGCAAACCACAGAAATTCCCTTAGTCTGGTACATTTGTTTTCTTGTCAATATGGAGGACCTTAAGAAAGACTGTCAGAAAATATGTACGATGCTCTTATGTGCTGATGTTGCTTCAGAGAAGTCTTGCAACATGATAGCTTCTTTCACAAGATTTGATATGTCACAAGCTACTTTGTCTACCAACTATATCCAATACTTGTATTCTAGTTTGTAAACTGTGAATATTCTCCTTTGTACTACCTGTTTTCACGCTGTGTAGAAGCACAGCTGTTCACTTTGTTTTTTAAATGCTCTCTGTTCACAGACAGAAGTGTGCATTCACGCAGGTCCATACAAATCAGACGCACACACTTGAAGCAGAAGCTGCTTGTTCATATTGGGTATTTGAGAACTGCCTCCTTTGTTCACGTTTCGCCTGTTGTTTTCTAAAGCAGCTGGTGAGCAAGAGGGACCCAGGCAATTTACTTCTCAGTAATTAAGCCCCAAGAGGTCACATGACTCACGCCCTCCACTTTTCCGCAGATGATTTCCATCAGCAGTCGGCAGGGATCTGCCTTTAGGAAGGCTCCCAAACAGATGCTCTGCACAGATTGTTTCTGCTTCTCTGCCACGTCTTTGCCTGGAAGGGTGCTTTGGGCTACACACGCCTAAAAGGAAAAAAGGGGGCAGGGGAGAGGGAGCTAGGAGAGTATATGAAAGCCCCAGCAAACTACTTCTTTAAATTAACAATTAGCAGATCTTACAAGGAAGGGAAAGGAAATCACAGGTTGGCTTGCAGGGACTATGGGGCTACTTGTTAGAATCAAAACTCCAGGGATATAAAGACTAATGAGAAAACTTGAGAACAATGAAAGATACCTTCATTGCATTAGTCAGAGTTTGAATGCTTGTACTGGAAATTTTACTGTCAACAATGCCAGGTCGGGTTTTCACTCAGAAACAATCTCCACTCATTACAAATCTGAGGCATGACCATATATATATCTCAAAATGTTTTCTGTTTTACCTTTTCTATAAAATGAAACTATAAAATGGCAGAACTGTACCTCAAAAGCTGCATGTTTTAGAACAACCTGAACAATACAAAAGCACAGGTTAGTGCAAACTGCAGTTCCTGCTAGGAAAGCTTATATTTCTATTTTTTAAAAAGTTAGGCTTCTTGCTTTGTTTGAACTTGGCACATCTACAAAGGAAACATTTTGTAGGAGATTTATAATAAGAATAGGATGCTTCAGTAGTGGAATAAATAAATTTAATGCTGAAAATACATATAATGTGAATTAATTTGCATTTCTGTATATTATTCAACATTTCGCTATAGGCTAAGCTTGCTAATTACATTCCAATAGTAATAACATTTTCAAAAAGTATGCTATATAATCTAAGCACCTATTGAAAGGAAATAATAATGTCAATATGACATTAGCTTATATGTTCCCATTTACTCATGTTAGTTCCCCGCCTAATTTAAGTCAGATTTGCAATGTAAGTGGTGCAATAGCAAATATTTGCCAGCACAAGTTTTTTTATTAAGCAAGACCATTCCATTCAGATTCCCCACACACACTGATGAGTTTTACTATATTATGGGGGGTTTTGTTCTAATTGATTGCTTTAGCTTTAACCAATAGAAAGTAAAAACTGCTGCATCTAAATATAAGACCATAAAGTCAACAGAAATAGTGTCATCGATATTGACTGATTTAGGATCAGTGCCATTCACACCTTCTGTAGACATTTGACAGCCTTAAATTTCATTGATCTTGAGTAAGACGATATACAAGATTCATTATCTACAGACTTTTATTATTTTCAGGGAGTCAAGAACTGATTTAAGCCTGGATTATTTGAAGGCACTTATTCGCCGTATTTGATTTTGACTCCAGTACCCCTATTTGCCTTGCAAAGTAAATTAGAAACCTTCTTATGTCTAATGACCTTACATAAGGCCAGCTTACAGTAAGCTGCTATCTGAATGACACCACTGTCCTAATTGAGTTCACTTGGCAACACTGGTTTGGACAAGCCCCAGATGAACTCGTCCTTTTTATGTAAAGCAACTACTTTCTTGTAAGAGTTAAAGTTGAAAGATAGGCCAGTATGGTCCAGCCAATCTCTGTGCTATCGTGCGTGTCATTAATTATGATTCATCCTTTATCTCAAATATGATGTGTTCATTAGGATGAAACATGTATTGTTTAATGAGACATTTGACTTTATTATTTTTGCCCAACTATTCAGGGAAATTTATATATTTAACTTTAAAGCACAGCCAAATTGACAGTGATAGACAGTTTGGCATTAGTCACTTTTTTCCAAGATTTAGTCCAACAGTGTCTTATTGAATACAGCTGCAAAATTCAGATCTTACAGATGGTCACCACAGTTCTCAGAGACTATGAAGCCAAGACATTGGTGCCAGCTTATGTAATGAGCCTTAAAATACTGACATGTACAAGAAAATCCACGTGTCTTTACTGTGACCTTTTTAATCAGTAGGCATGGTGAACATGGATGGCGTTCAATATGAGGTTGGTATTACCAGAAATGAACAGCAGGGTATACGCTTTGATTATGTGATTGGAAACAATGGATTTGATTCAAATTGTTAATGATGGCTTTCCCGTGGTAGTGGTAAAGAAGGACAGCAATCATTCCTAGCTTAGTTTCTTCTGCAGGGCATATTGACTTCCTCATGTCAAATAATGACAAGTTTTTTGCATCTGAACAGATAATCACTGCTTTTATTTTCTGTGGGCTGTTCTGAAGGGAAAGAAAAAAAAATCAAGTTCCAATCAGTAAACCAGGATTTTACACACACACACACCCACACACACCCTTTCTGCATGCCTAGCTCCTATGGCTTAAGTTTCATAGAAGACATAATTCACCCTGTAATGGTTTGTAACAACAGCGAAGAGGGGAGGTTGTTCCAAAGCTTCTCGGTTTTGTTCACTACAGTTTGGAATCCATCTTACCGGTTTTAAAGAACTGTCTAAAGCTAATAACAAGCTCTAAAAACATTACATAAAGAGAGCTCCGTCCCTGTTATTTAAATACTTGCCCTCCAGTCCTAGTGCTCTCACTTCTTCCTCAGCAATAGAGATCTTAACATGCAGTTGATTTCTGATTTTGAAATCACAAGAAGGATAGTTATGGAATGAAATAGAAAATAATGATTCAGTTACAAAACTTCAGTTACAAAAGCAGACCCTATTCTTATATGAAAATAAGGGTTGCTGAGCATTTGAAAGGGCCAGAACTGCCTCCTGACAAAATATAACAATATAATTTTGACTGATACTTCTTTGAGACATCAGCACCTCCCTGAGAAGTAGGAGGAAACTGCACAGTATTTTGAAGTTTGCATGATCCAGCAGGCAGTTACACTAATGGCACAACCCTATCCTACAACCCCATGTAACATTTTGTCTAGATTTTAACTGAGAAATTTGTATGAGTGTCGAATTTATTTCAACATAATAAAACTATATTCCTTTTCTTGCCCAGTTGCAGAAATTCCTTGTTACAAAATTCTGACAACTGAATTTCTTGAAGTGCTTTGCATTAATTATATGTGCTTTAAATATGATTATTAAATGAGATTTGAATTATTCTTAAAATGTTATTTTCTATTCTAATAACTAAAAAATAAAAGTATACAATACAAATGATAGAATTAAAAATGACATGGTCTCATCATTATCTTATTTGGTCTATGAATTGGAAAATATACAACTATATATTTTTATAGATAAGTGTTTTGATAGCAGGAAGTAGGATGGAGAGATACTAAGTTCTAGACATAGATAGACCCTGTTCAAAACTCAGCTGAATAAAATAAAACCATGCCAATTTAAATCAGCTGCAAATCTGGCCTGTGACTATGTTGTTTTCCATTTGGACAGAGGGATGTGCAATACATCAACTAGTCATATCCAGGAAAAATGATCCAAGGTTATTCGGCAAGGGAAATCATTAAGCTGTTTTATTTTGCACTGTGTCCATGAACTTTACACACCATTGCGGGTGAACATACAGTTTTAATTCCCAGAAAGAAAAGAATAAAATTAGCCTAAATGCTATATCCTTCTCCTCTGCCCTACTTAAAAGAGGTTAGTAGCATTGAAAAGTCACCAATGAACTGGAAGTCACTACCATGGTGCAGAGCTGAAGGCTTTGAGAAAATGACACGTCCTGCAGAAGTGGAGATAGTTCAGGAAAGAGAAGAAAGGGAGAGGGAAACATGACCATTTGGGACAAGGGTAACCCAGGCAAGGGGAGAGAGACATGAAAGCACTAAAAGACATGAAAGAAGGGAAGGAGGTTAGATGCAGAAGCAACACACTTTGTAGATAACAAAAATTAGACCTTAGAAGAATCTGCATTTGAGAAATGTTACGTACATTCATATGTTGACTACGTTTCAGTTGGTTTTTTCTTGTCTGAAGGAAGTTTTCCAGAACTCTGAGCACCTTCTGTTCTTATTGCTCTTCCATTCTCTTCCCCTTTCATCACCTATAAGCTCTCTGATTCCATCAGCAGCCACCTGCAGTGGGAGGCCTGCAGCACTTTGTCATGCATCCAGTCATCCTGCACCACCTCACAGAAGATGCTGAAAATTAGGAGATGCTTCCAACTGATTCTTTCCAGTACCATTCAAAATGACCAGATCCCACATGTCCTGGTCATTGCAAACATCACCATAAATGTCTGGGTTATCAGTGTACCGTAATTATCACAGTAAACAACCTAAAGACTCATGCACAATTAATTATGAATACTCTACAGCATGAAGTACTACCTGATGCCTTTCCCACAAGACTTCCAAATATCATTCTTCACAGCCAGGAGCCCCTTAGCTCCATGAGAGCCACATGCTGTGGTCCCACCACATCCATGTGCTCCTGGCTCAGACCAGCCAGCCTCTGCAGAGAACCTTTGCTTCCCAGCCCTGGGAGCCCTTCAGATACATCACCATTCCAGGGGTCCACTGGGGATGCAGGTTAGCCCTTGGGACAAAGCACAACTGCTTCCCACCCGGATAACACAGACTATAACTTTCATAAAATAGAAGCAGCTCCTGGACATCAGTATCTTGCATTCTGCCTGATCCCTCTGTTGCTGCTGCACTCCCTGGGGATTGTGCAGAATTAGCAGCACTGGCACCATGACTCAGTACTACCCAAAATATTCATATTGCTCTGCTAGCTTTTTTGGGAAACAATTATTTCAACACCTTTTTCTTACCAACCTGCTAGACTTGAAGATAAGAACAGTTAGAATTTACACCATAGCACACAGAAAACTTTTGAGGTGTTCACTAAACTATTGCTATCTGCCAGACACTCATTTAAAATACATCGCATCTCGGAAAAGTGGATTTGATTAAATGACATCTCACAGATGTATTCTTACTGTCTGAGATTAAGCCAAATACCTCTTATTTATATTTATTTATTTCCCCCCGCCCTAGCCTAAGCTTATCTGCACTTATTCCAAGGAGTTGATTTGCTGATTTTTCTATTTTACTGACATGGTCTCCTTTGAGATTTTTTATAATTTTTGGCACAAGCAAAAGACTCAGCAATTTCCCTGATGTTTGATGTTTATTTAGGGCTGATATAAACCATCTATTATATATTCCAATCCTTAAATGACCCTTAAATGTCAATTTAAACACATTTTTTTCAGAATCAATACTGTTAATGGCAGAAAATCCATCTAGGATTGCTAAGGACTAATATTGTGCCATAATGACTATGCTACTCTAATATATCCAATCCATTTTACTGGTCTTATCTTTCACAGGAGTTCCAGAAATTGCAGATCTTACTTTTTTGGAGTCTAGACAGGTTTATGGTTTCTTGTATAAAATGGAAATATGCAGTGTCTTGCCCTTCACATCAGCGCATTCTTGCCATGCACCCAGAACAGTGTTTCTATACGCATCAGTATCTCATGTGCTTGTATTCAACTTGAAATTTTCAGAATTGTTGCTAAAAAGCAAATGCTTAAAGAGTTGTTTGCCAGATGCCACTGCTCACCAGGTCCTGTTTAAAGTCCCTAGTCATTCTGTTCCACTGCTGCAAGAGCCCCTATGTCTGTTTTCTGATTGTTGTTGTCCTCTTGCTTTTCATTGTTCCCTGCATCACTGACATCACCTGGGGTTGCAAGTCTCTGTTCAGTGTGTTCAAGGCCAGATGGACAGGACTTTGAGCAACCTGGTTAGTGGAAGGTGTCCCTGCCCATGGCAGGGGGTTGGAACTAGATGAGCTTTAAGGTCCTTTCCAACCCAAACCATTCTGTGATTCTATGATGGTGATTCTGGAATGACAACTTCACTACACTCTGGAGCTCTTGTGTCCAGTGATCCCTACAGATACTCCTGTTCCAGTGATCCTGGTCCCTCCAGAGGTGTGGAGGTGGGTGTAGCCTGCTCATCTCTTGCCACTAGCCACAGGAAAGCCCTGGAGCCATGGGGAAGCATCTCAGCACAAGCTGGACCGAGAGGGAGCCCACAGCTGGGGCAAGCCAGGAGACACATGGCAAGGCCTCCGTGAGAATAAAACGGAGCTTTTCCCCTGAGGGAATTATATAAAATTTGCTGCAAAGCAGAAAGCAACAGAAAGTTTCCTGACTGAGAACCAGAAAAAGGAACACGTCCTCTCTTTCAAAGACAAAGAGGGCTGGCAAAGGTTATGTTTAGATCTTTTTATTTTCATCTGTTTTCTTTTGAGTTTTCTCTGTTTCATAAGTTACCTTGTTCCAGATATTATGCAAACAATTTTTTTTTTTCTGGTTTTTGGTATGTTTGCTTTGAACAAGGGTGCAGACATCTCACAATCTTGGCTGACTTGGGGTCCTGTCATCCTTCCTAAACTAATACTGGTCTTGTCACCTTATCTGCCAATGCACTGATCACTCTTCTGGCAGGTTCAAATTAGCACACAGAGGCTGACCACCGTTCTGGTTTGTATATGCTATGACAAACATGACAACTCAATATGTTTTTGTTATATATTCAAGTTTCTTCAACTAAACTGTTTTGGATTCTCTATGATCTCCTGGATGTGAGAAGATAATCTTTCTACACCTTACATCTGAATTGCACTGCCTGGCCAACCTCTAATTATTTTATCTGGGTTTTGTTCTGGTCCTGCAGTAGTTTCCAATGAAATTTTGTCCTAGATCCCAGTTCCTGTCTTTTATTATATTTTCAGCACCCTCTTCTCACATGGTGTTCAGAAATTTCTGACTGTTTCATAACTTCCCTTTTCTTCTTTCCTTCCCCTGCTCAACATCACTTAGTTTTTGCACAAAACACAAAAAACCCAGTATCAACATGCTGTGGAGGGAGTCTCGAAAAGTACAGTTATTCAAAAAGAAAAATGGGCCAGTTTCATTTGTTAAGCAAGGAAGTCCCACTTCTGGAAGAAGATCATTGCTTTCATAAGGAGTTAGCTAGATGATTTAAACTTAAACAGGGGAAGTTCAGGTTAGTTACAAGGAAGAAGTTCTTTACTGTGAGGGCAGTAAGGCACTGCAACAGGTTGCCCAGAGAAATGGAACTGCTCCATCCCTGACAGTGTTCAAGGTCAGGTTGGACAGAGCCTTGGGCTACATGGTCTACAGTGACACATTCCTGCCCATGGCAGGGGGTTGGAGCCGGGTGATCTTAAGGTTTTTTCCAAACCAAACCACTCCATTCTATGATTTTCATGAACATAATTTTTTAAGAGACAAGAGAAAACTTCCCATGTTTAAGTTTAAACTCATTATCCCTTGTCCTATTGCTACAGTCCCTGATGAAGAGTCCCTCTTCTACAGATCCACAAACCAAGAAAACCCTGGTTAAGTGTCTCTCAGCATAAGTTGTTTGTTTGGGGTTTTTTTCTCTCTCTTTTTTTTTTTTTTTTTAACTCCATGAGCTGTTGCCTTCAGAAAATATATTTAAATCTCTTGATTAACAGCAAGGTGGTTTAAATTATCTTTTTTACAGTTGTAATGAGAGGTATAGATAAGTGGCAATGCTGTTTTTTCAATTACACTTGAGACTCGTGGCATAGTACTCCATCTCTGCCTCTAACAGAGGGACAATCAACTACTTTCCACAATAGGGGGAGATTCCTTGGCACAGATTAATAGCCAATAAATAAATACATAAATGAGCAACCTGTCTTTTGGTCCACTTGGGAAAATTCAATGCTTGGCACCAAGAAACCCCATAAGGATGGCCCACAAATGTATCTCAGAAAGCTCTTCACTGCAGATGTCTATATTTTCTGAAGTTTCCACCCAAAATCAAAAATTTAAGTGTCTAGTTTTATCTACTCTCAGTTGTATTCTTTACATGGGAACTAATTTTTTTCTTCCAGTGAGAAAGCATGCCTTGGATACAGGAGACTTTACATCACCTCCAGCAGTTTTAGGGGAGCCTACAGATCCCGAATCTTGTAAAGCAACCCTCAAAGCTTTTGTACAAATCAAAGGACAATTTCCTCTGTTCAGGATGGAACAAGAGGGCCAAAAAGCCTAACTGCAAGCATTTAATCAGAAAGCCTGGCACAGAATTTGCACTTGCAGTCAGCACTGAAGAAGAGGATGATGGTTAAATCCCCAGTGCAGACCACTGGAGAAAAACACTGAGCACGATGGGTGGGGGTCTTTGAGTCAGTTGAATTAAATCCAGGGATCAGGCAAGGATTAACTGAGTTCAAGAGGCTCAAAGTGCCCAGAAGTACTCAGGGTCTTCTTCACAGACCTCTGAATTGCACCTCTGTCTCTCCACTGCTGCTATCTAAACTTTCAGTGAGTTGCATCATCTTGTATTTTCCACTAAATTTCTGTGGACTTTTGATACTGTATTCTCCCTGGTTCCTAAGAAAACCACTTTTAAAACGTTGGAAAATCAATCTGCATATAAGTGAGGATATCTAAGTGAGGTTACACCTACACAGGGTATCTTTTAATGCAGTTTTGATGATGCTCAATTTTCAAATGTCTCAGGTTTGTAACACAAGGACTCTTTTAAGTAGAAAATTTTCAAAGTGAACCACATAATGTCCATCACCAAGAAGAAGCAACTGCAAGTTGCACCTTCTATTAACAGATAGAAACAGAAGATGGGCCCACATAATATAATAATTTCTCGCAATATTAGTTTTAGATCCAAAACATTTTGAGGAAAAAAAACACACTGGATTTTCCCCCAGGACATCAATAAAACCAAACTCAACTAACTCCCAAATAAAACAGTCTAATAAGCACATTACTGATTTATTTGCTAATTCTTGCTGTAATTTGGTACAGTGTCACCTTGACACACAATGCTGTTGTAGCATAGCAAGCCACACAAAGAGAGCCATCTGCATGTAATAGAAATTAAATTGACTACACTGTGGTCAGCATTTCACCAGGCAATCATTTTAAAAGGCTGTTATGAAACATTGCAGGCTCCTGCTGGGATTTGGTTTCTATAAATATGTGGCCCTTGTAATTGTTTAAAATCATAGCTGTGTGATATGCTTTATTGAAGGGAAGTACAGCAATGGAATTAAATGGGCAATACATCTAAAGTAATAAACAGAATCAACCAAAATGAAGATCCTTGTTCTGTTTTTGCTTGGACTTTGCAAGCAATACTGCCAGCAGTCTGATAACTACTCCTTCCACTTCTTTCCATGCAATCATTCACAACTGTATAGCTTGCTACTGAGCCTGCAACACAGTTTCAGTATGAAAATAAGCTGCACTCAGCTCATATATTAGGTGGATTTTCTACCCACAGTTTAAAGTGGTAGGAAAAGCAGCCTACCACTATTTCAGTGTCTGGAAAGAACTACAGAAATATACTGGACTCATCTTATAGGAGATATTTCTTACTAATTCCTGTTCAATCTGTAGTAAGATGACAGGAAGCACAAGTTTTTCAAAATTGCATAAAATAATAAAATACTGTATTATGACACTTTTTCCTTATTTTTCTTTTTTTCTCTTTTTTTTTTTTAACTCCATGAGCTCTTGTCTTTAAAAGGATTTAAAGTCTCTTGTTTAAGAGCAAGGTGCATTAAATTATCTTGTTTACAGTTGTAGTGAGAGGTACAGATGAGTGGCAATACTCAATCATCTGGAATGTTTTTTCCAGAGCTCTCTCCTTGTGATCTTCTTCAACTCTCATCTTTCATCATTTCTGTCCTCCCTGCCTGTAAAGGACACATTCCTGCCTGATCATTCTCCCTTCAGACTGCTTCACTCCTAATCCTATGGGAAGTACTTCTTCCTCATGTGTTAAAACAAACCAACAAGAAAACCAAAACTCCAAACCAACCAAGCAAACCAGCCCCCCCTCCCGCAGCATTAGCAAACCTGAATGACAACAAACAGCATCACTGCTTCCCAAGGTAGCAGAAGGCACTCACAGCAGTCACACAGGACATTGAAGCCACTTCCTGCGTGATACAATCAATACCAGCATGCAAAGGGTGGAAGCCACTAACGCTAACATATTTACTCATCCCCCTTTACTTCCACTAAATTCCCCTGTGGTTCTGACCACTGTTGCTGTGCTCTGGACTAACAGAAAGCTTCCTAGGTTTTATGTACTTGCCTGATCATGTGCTGGGAGGTCTTCTATCCTTCTTCAGCCTGTGAACGCCACAGGGGGAGAGGTGAAACCCTTCTTACTCAGCTCCAGCAAGGTTATTTCTGTCTTGCACACATTTGAAGGCACAGATGCTGCAGCACCTATCGGGTTTGGGAGGGTTTCTGTGGGCTGCTCTCTTAGACTTAGGTATCTCAGCCCTCTTTGGCCTCTTGCTGTATGCATAGATAGGGTGGGACATCCTGAACAATTAATGAATCATTGCTGTTATGGTATGGCTGTAAATGATTAACAATTCAATAGGAGCTTCTCTCTCTGCCAAGCTGCTAAAAGAGGAGAAAAATGGGACAGGCCTGATTCAACTCTCCTGTTGTGCCAACAGCAGTGAATATATTTGTGATTCTGTGAAAACGAAGTGCATGGTTGTCAAAGTTTCCCTAACAGAGCAGCCTGAGATCTGCAAACTGTATGTTCAGCCTTGGATCAAAACCAAAGAGCATGTTGGAGTCTAGCTTGGATTTGAGCTTTTCCAGAAACAACAGAAACTTGGTATCACTTCAGATCAGGGACAAAACAAAGAAGTAAAATCTTCATTGCAGAGTTCAGCTGTGGCCATGTCATGTGAAAGAAGGTCAGATTACTAGTGACCGTGCTATAAATTCTATTGTTAAAATTCCATAGGAAGTAAAAAACCCCTCTCTAATATTTGACCTAAAACCACTGCAGACTAGTCATATTAACGAAAATAACTTCAGTTAAAGTTTGCTAAGAAGTTTACCAAGAAGTCCTTCCATTGCTTTTAACAGTTTGGGCTGTTTTTACCTTGGAAATGCTGGCTGCATATTCATCTACATAATTTCATTAAAATATTCTACATGTGATATATTTTGGCTTAAGAGACATGAAATCATGAAGGACAATCTAGGTTATTAATAAACATGTAAACTCCTTTTCCTTACAAAATACACAGGACTTTCTATTTCCATTTTTAACGTATGCTACCATAGCCAGAAAATTGGCTAAAGGTTGCATCAAGGATTATGGATTATCTGTTCTTAAAGTGTGGCACATTTCTTCAAAAGCCTGCAGCCATTCCTGTGAACTTGTATTGAGGATCTAAGATAAAATCTGACTGAGTCATTAAGGCCTAATCTCTGACTAGCAAAAGTTTTATTTAGCACAAAATGGACAACCACAGACTGATTCAAAACTTCATATATTAGAATGGTGGTCATATCAGAATGTCTCTTACTACATGTTATTGTTCTTTCCTTTCTTGTTAGGAGCAAGGCTCTGGGCTTTGTGGATAGATCAAAGCTATTGGTAATAAGCACACAAGGATAAAAAGGAAAATCATGTTAATGTCCTTATATTAAAACAAACAAACAAAACCCTACATAAATCTTCTGAACAATTTTTAACCCTTTACGTGCACCCCTGCCTGTGGCAGGGTGTAGGAACTGGATGATCTTTAAGGTCCCTTCCAACCCAAACAATTCTGTGATTTTATGGTGGCTTTGGATGATGTTGTTCTGTAAATGTTTAAAGAAAGAATAACATATTAATCATGTTATTTCCCCATTTTCATTCCATTTCCCAAGACACAGCTCTTCCTCCCTTTTCCACCTCAAGATTTGTTCTATAATCCTATCCTTTCAGTGGCAGCCCCATGTTTATAGGAAAGAACAACCTCAGTTAGGAAGGTCTACCACTTACAATATAGTACCTTTAGAAGCTGATTCTGGCAAATTTAAGAGTCAGTCATTGAAAGCCATGCTGGGTAAAATTCTTACACAAAGAAAACGGTCTTGAACTATGGAGGATCAGAAGATATGGGGAAGGAATAAGACTGGACTCCTGGGGAGGGTACTTATAGAATCATAGAATAGTTAGGGTTGGAAAGGACCCCATTACTTTACCACAATATAGGGCAGTTAAGAACATCCAATCCACAGGTTGATTTGGGTGAGAGAAAATTAATCACGTAACTCTTTATAACAATTTAGGATCTGAAAACACAGATCTTAAACTAGGATCTGAAAACACAGACATGAAAAGAGAACACATCCTGCACATAATTACAGCCATCTTTGGTTAAGCTGTGAAAACGGGCTGATTTTTCTTCTAACAAAACCTCACCAAAACATGGTGTTTGACAGAACTGCCCTTCCACTTTAACACATTGTTATACTTTTTGTTTCTACTTAAGACTGCCTTAGCCATTTTAGAATAACAGTATATGTTGCACATATCCAGCTTCAGAAACATCTCAATCTGTAGCAAGCCAACATAGAATGATAGAATGGTTTGGGTTGGAAAAGACCTTAAGATCATCTAGTTCCCACCCCACTGCCATGGGCAGGGATGCCTCACACTAGATCATGTCACCCAAAACTCTAGTTTAGCAACAACTTCACATTCTTGATCACTGTCTTTGAAATTCCCCTTTACTCCTCACTGAAAATGCTGGAGTAAATAAAAATATTCCTCATTTCTCCTGAATTTTTCAGATCCGCAGAGCAAAGTTGGCATTAACTGTGTATCATATAAATTGAGAGTCGTTAGGGTATGTAAGCTTAAGGATTGCAGTAGAAGTCTGGGTGGACAGTAGTATTTCACAAGACTCACAGCAGCATTTATCTGGCAGTGATGAAGACCACAGTTCTGGTTACTTACTGTGTTATTGTGGGCTTTTCCAGAAGATATTAGTGTTTTTTTGTTTGAATGTATATATATACCTGTACATAAGCATTTGCATTTAGACACACACATATACAAGTATTTTCATGGTTAAAGCCAAGAGCAGGAGTTTAATGTGTTTGTTGCTAAGCCACCCTTGCCATATTCTTAAAAAGGTGAACAGTTTGTATTCTTTTCTAGACTGAAGGTTGACTTCATATAAACAAATTATATTATTATGAACTTCATATTTAAACACTCTTCCTTATTCAAGAGGAATAAAACAAGAATTAACTAGACTCCCTAGAGACATGATTAGAAATATGTTATGCTGATTGTTATAGGGGAGGAACAATGTCTGCCAGCCCTGGGAGAGGGAAGTGGCTATGTTATCTGGCAAGTGTCTAAGGGTACCCATGGAAGAACCACTGTCAGCTTGAAATAATTTGTTATACCCTGTCAATAAAGGCTATTACAAATAATATCAAATAAATCAAATGCATAATAATCCATGAAAGGATTACATAAAAAAATACTCCCACGTACCAAGATAAATATATGTATCTCTGACCCAGAAATTCCTTGCTGTTAGCAGTTAGTATGTTCCATCATTTTGAAACACACATTGACTGGAGAAGGGCTGCTTACTCCATGCATTATCACGGGTTCCACACACACTGATCACTGGATATGGAGTCAGGCAGCAAGTACTTGGGAAGCCAAAGAGGATGCCTGAAGTGTCACAGGAGGCCTAACATAAATCTCCCTTTTAACTACACTAACAGGCTGGTAATATGAAAGCTCATCAGTTTTGTCCCCAGCCCAAACCTTCTATCTCACCAACCTTTATGCTTATGCTTATTTGCGCAGCCAGACTGATCAGACACCAAAGGAAACTGATGAAGCTGTCTTAACCTGGCCTGGCCCAGCCAAAGGCTTGGCAGTCTGTGCATAGACGGACTGTATCCTACAGTCCCCTCAGGCTGGGCTGCAGCACACACCACCCTTTTCTCCACCAGAACCACTCCTGACTAAAAAGTATTTTATCCACAGCAGAAGTCAGGAAAGCCCCTGGCCACTCTGGCAAAGACACAGAAGAAAAGCTATTTGTATCTAATGCAGATGAAGAGGAAAGAAGTTTGTGGGAAGATTTTGACCACAAGAGCTTTCTAAGAGCCTGGTGTTTCATTGCTGCTTGACACATTTCCTCCAACCATCAAGGAAATCCCTTACACAGGATTCTGACTGTACCCTGGGGTTCCCAGGAATTGAGATGGCTAATTATGACAGCCAGAGGAAGTGGCCCATTTGGGAATTAATCCATCAATCAGTGGTGGAGATGAAGCCGGAAACTTTACAGTCTGCTTGGATGTGTGGTCTTATCCTGAGTTAATGTGTGAGTTTGGAGGATGCACTGCCTTTGGTCCCTTTTTTTGAAATTCCTAACAAATAGCACATGGGCCTTCAGCAATACACAGCAGGATGAAAATATTAGCAGGAATACTGTGGGTGGCAGAGTTTGGACAGTCAAGGCAGCCAAGTCTGTGGGGCAACAATTCACTTTTCTGTGTGCATTTAATCTGCCACAGCCCAGTCCTGAGACAGCACTGTGGAAATCAAGAGTATATTTGGCTTGGACTCAATCAGCATCTCCTCACCAAATGAACTGCTGAAGACCATGATGGTAACCACACAAAGAAAGTAGTTCCAGACAGACTTTAAGGGGACGCTGGGACTGATTCATAAGAAGTAGCTGGTCTGCCTTTCATAAGGTTTAAATACTTATGCTTCAAACAAGTCCTATACCAGTGGTGCTTGGAAGCTTGGTTTCTCTCTTGGCAGATGCTCCACAGGAAGTTATTAAAGCTTTTGAAGAAAAGAACAATCAAGGCCTACCAAGTGAGGTTCAAGACAGGATTTCTTTTCAAGAGCAGAAAGGAAAGTCCTGTATAAACTAGTCAAGAGACCGGATTAGTGAATGTGGCTGTGAGTATGCAAACGTGATTCTGGTGCCTGCACAGGGACTGCTGGGGTGAGGAAGAAGGGAGCTGGAAGAGTAAGGAGAAATACATAGCCCATTTAAGCTCAGCGTAGGGTACAAACACCCACCAAGGCATACTGGACAAAATGTATGCAACACATCCTTGACTTTGAAATACCTATGCAGTACATAGGCTTTTTCAGAGCCAACAAGGGCAGCCAGCACTGAGATTCCCAAGTTTCCTTGTCTCCCTGTTCCCACTCTGACTGGAACAGCGCCTCACTGTCCCCAGCAGCCTCAACTACACCAGTGACCATCTCCATGGAGCTAGTGCAAGAAGTGCCTGCTGGGCCACACAACCCCTCCTGCATATCCGGGTGTGGTGAACCTTTACAGCAACAGAGATCTCCACCTTGCATCATCTTGCAGAAGGAGACCTTCTCCACTCACCTGACTTGCTTACAGTACAACAGGGGAGAGATGGCTTTGCAAAACAGCACAGAGCTGTTGGCTGCAACAAGTAGTTTGTACCATTACATACACACACATCTCTAAATAATGGAACTGGAAGCAGGAGACTGTTGCTATACTGATGGCCGTAAAGGCACATGCAACTTGGCTTGCCTGCTGCTGGACACCAACAATGCTGAGCACCAGAGGGTCACCTGAACACACAAGTCCAGACATACCCCATAGCTGACCTCAAGGTGTACAGAGACAACTGTTATGCCAGTAGCCCATTTCCTGATGGTGTGGCCTTCTGGAATTTGGGTCCACTGTAGAGAGCTTTTAATGCCCTTACCTTGAGCTTCTGACGTTCTTTTAGTTTAAAGGAATAAGGATCACAGTGGTAGAACAGTATAAAAAGATACAGTTTATACACACAGCCTTATTTATGTCTACACCTTGACATGCTAATAACATACGAAGATAAAGTAATGACTTACCATCCAATGGCACTAAGATGTAGAAAAAGAGCTAGGGACATTTTTCTGACTTTATCTCACCACACCAACAATGATAAAGAAACTGGGAAATGTCCAATACAGCAATGCAACTGGAAGGTAAACACACTTCCCCTAATGAATGAGCTTTTAAAAACTAGTATGTAGAAGACAACCCCAGAACAGCATGTGAGAATTTCGGTCAGAAATAATTTTTATAAAACAAAAGCATGGCACTGTTCTCTTTTCCTGCCTTATGAATTTGGCAATGTTTTCCTAGCATATATTCATTATGTATTGTTAGGACATAAACTGTAACACCAGAATAAAACAAACAGTCAACAGCTGGCTGGATAAATAAAAAAGCCAAACTAGAGTACAAGGTAGTAGTAACACTGCCCTATGAAGATGCCCTAAAAAGAGAATTAGAGGTATTACTTAGACTGGAGAAAAAGACTCCATAGCGTGCAGAAATCAAACATACTATCCAAATAGTTTCAGAAGTGGCTGCATCAATATGTGTGTTTGCAGTGACACCACGTACCAGGTTTTCCCATCCTGTCACAGTGTCCCAACTGGAAATGCAGCCAGAGTCAACCTGCACAGGTGTTCTCAGCCATGGAAGTTATTGCTTCTGGTATCTCTGGTCAGAAGAAGGTGGAGCAAGGGTCTTAAGGCAATTTCCAAAGCTTCAAAAACCTTGAATTGGCCCTGCATTTTGGGAAGCCTCAGTATGCACAGTACTTGCTACTCTGCATGCTCACACCTAAATAGGTACAACCCCTACATTAGCTTGTGCTTAAAACAGTGCTCTCCCGGAAAGCAGCTACAAGTGCTACTTCCAAGTGTATAACATTGGATCATTTTCAGTTGCATAACGTATGGCAAAAAAAAGCACAACCATAAGGAGAGACAGAGATTACAAACTAACTCAGTATTCCTGGAAGACAGCATGCTTTTTGGGGCCAATCAGAATACTTCTGCCAACTTTCCTTGGTAGGCTTGCTTACCCTTTGAAACATCAACACGCAACTTTTGATTCCTAGGAAGACGACTGGATTTTAGGTTTTAAGAAAGAAAGGAGTCTTTCCATTATTTCTAGGCAAAAAGGTCTGAATATTGAAATATACATAGCTAACGTATTTCACACATTTCCAGACAGTTCTCTAGGAAAATTAAAATCATGAAAAAATAAAAATGAATTCATAAAATCTAAGTAATTAGAAGAAACATAAATAGTATTCAAACAAACAGAAGCTAGAATGCTCTGTGTACAAATACCTATTCCAAGTTTCAAAAGCTTGCATTTATAAAACAGGGATACTGCATTTTTTATACCTTCCTTTAAACTCTCTCTTGCTTACTGTCTTTTTTCTTTTTAATTAAATATGGGGAGTCAGAATGTGTCCCTATTCAACCTAAATTCTGCTGGAATTTATCTGAAAGTATGTTTTCTCATGGGTTTACTCTCAGACTGTGAAAAAAGGAGTTTTAGATGTTCTCTACTTTTTAACAGCTGAGAGAGGGGCCCATGTCTGGAATGTCTCCAACATCTGTCTCCACTTATTTTACACTGTGTTTGAAACCCTGATGGAGATCGACTCGACATTTCCACAAACTCTGTCAGCTCTGGTAATCTGTATTCTTACCCAGAAACTGCTGTGTATGAAGCAGCTCCCCATTTAACCACCACAAACTCCCCTCCTGCCTCCAGAGCTACATTTTGAAGCACCAGCCTCCATAGGAAAAGCATTCAGAATACTCATGTGCACATTTCTGTCTGCACACCACACAATGCCATATATACAGCAATAGATACCAGCTTTCTTGTTCTGACGTGAGTAGATGAATAAGCAAATGTCACTTTAGATATTGTAAGCAGTTTGTCCCCATTTTTTTCCTGAAAATTAAACCTATCAATAGCAGTGATACAGCAGTATTTACACACTTGAAAGATATTGCTCAGCAGCATTTTATGAGCCAGTTACAAATTCACAGATGCTCAAAACTTTATCTTTTCAGAGCAGTTAAACATCATGAATGTTTTCTGTGATGTGTTCTCATGCGAGTTCAGCTTTTTCCTATTGATACATCTCACAGTAGCTTTCTCATTGCTTCCCACTACCCTTTGCGACCATTAAGCTTGCTTATGAACACAGCAGGTATCAGGACGATCCCTCCATACATATTTCAAAATAAGATTGCTGAAGCCATGATCTCATACACTTTTTCAGCAGTGAATGTCTTTTACAAATAATGCTTGTGCATTGGATTAGAGTCAAATATCGTTTAGAATATCATGTGGGGTTCTTTTTTTCCCTTTGGCATACAACTTTTTAACCGGAGAGGCCTGTGAGAGACTGAATCTGTGGTCCCAAGAAAACAAATCCCTGTTTTCCTAAGTTTCAAGTAAATTCATTATGGCTATATGACTCATGTGGCTTTAGTAGCCTTACTACTTTATTTATTAGAGTGCCAAGAGGCAATTTACCTTGTTTACTTAGGTCTCTAGTCACTAGTCCCAGTCAGCAAGGCAGACAGTGGCAGCAACAGTAGTCCTGTGTCTATGTGCTAGACTGAGGTGTACAGAGAGGTTCCCAGAGCCAGAGAAACTGAGGAAGAGCTGAGAGCCCTGCTGAGAACTCTCATGAGAGGCTGACATGGCTTGGGCATTGCCAGAGCAACTGCAGGAGTGTGAAGCAGCCTGGGAAGGTGCAGGAGTTTGCAAAGAAGGGAGCATGAGAAGGAGCCTGTGCCCTGCTTGTAGTCCCACAGCCCAGGGAAGTGCTCTGGGTCTCTGTCAGGATGGTGGGCACTTGCCTCAGAGTTAAAAGCAGTGCTCCTTCAGAGAAAGCCCCTGGGATGTCTGACACGTCCACCCAGATGGAACTGGTAAGAAAGGAGACTCGGTACAGGCAGTAGCTTGCAATGAGTGCTCACACACATGAGTTGTGCCAACCAGGAATGAGGCACTCCCAGGCTTGCTACTCACAAACCAAGAAAATCTGCTTGGCAATATCTCAGTTGGTGACAGCCTTGGCTGCAGTGATCACAATGTTGTGGAGTTTGGGATCTGGCTGAGCACACTGAAGGTTACAAAGACAAATGCTCACAGCTCATCGGGAGGGATTCTGTGGGAAGCTTCCATGGAGGACAAAAGTGCTAGCAAATGCTGGGAGTTCTTAAAAAATGATCTCCTGGAAGCACAGAGCCAGTTCATCCCCTTGAACAGTAAGGAAGTAAGGGGAGCAAGAGAAACCCCCTCAGCTTAACTGTGCAAGCTTTTAAGTCTGCTCAAAACCAAGAAAGAAATGTACCAGAGATAGAAAAGCAGACGACCACCTGATGAAAACTACAAGGGTGTGCAAAGATGCAGTTAGAAAAGCAAAAGCTCACCTAGAAATGAAATTATCCAGAGATGTCAAAAACTGGGGAGCAGCTCTGTGGAAAGGGACCTGGGGGTGCTGGTGGACAAGCAGCTCAATACAGTGTGCTGCTGCAACAAAGAAAGGCAACAGGATGCTGGGTTACATCAACAAGGGCATCATCAGGCCAGATAAAGAAGTCATTGTCCCACTCTACTCAGTGCTTGACAGGCCACAACAGAAATACTGTGTTCCATTTTGGTCCTCACTATACAAAAACACTGTGGAGAGGCTGGAGAGGGTCCAGAGAAGAGTCACAAAGATGACCAAAGGACTAGGAAGCTGTATGAAGACAGGCTAAGAGAGCTGGGTTTGTTCAGCCTTGAGAAAAGAATGCTTGGAGGATAGACCTTGTCACCATGTTCCAGTATTTAAAGGGTGGCTACAGAGAAGATGGAGACTCCCTTTTTATGAGGAGTTACATGGAAAAGACAAAGGGTAATGGGCACAAGATGCTCTTGGGGAGATTCCAGTTGGACACTAGAGGAACATTTATCACAACGAGAACAATCAGCCACCGAAATAATCTCCCCAGGGAAGTGGTGGATTTCCCACCCTTGTATAATTTTAAGATTCAGATGGGCCATTTTCCTAGACTGTGCTTTTGCCAAGAAAAAGTTTGGACCAAATGATCCATGAGGTCCCTACCAGCCTAGTATTCTATGATATTTCTGACTTTTAAATCATGCTCAGTTCTTTTAAAATACCTACATTTAAAAGCGCTATTAAATAATGGAACCTCTTATACATTGTATTACTTCAGTTTCATACATCAATCCATTGCAATGTTACAACAGTATACGATTGTGATGACACAGATCACAGCCTTATCTAACCTTTTTAAAAGGTACACTAAATATTATGGCAATTTATAAGTACTATCAAAACACACACAGTGAATGCTAACAATCCTTAAGTACCCTGAGGGACAGATTTTAGTGTAGACTCACAACATTAAAAATGAGAAAACAGATACAATTGGTAAAGTCAAGATTAAAACTTTTGCTCATTAGACACTTCTACTGATAATCTGGAAACAGCATTAAGCATTTTTAATGTCAGATCATTGGTTAAAAATGCATAAATATTGCCTTGTTTGGGAATAGAGCATGGCTAAACCGGGTCAGACAAGCAAACCTTTACAGCATTTTCATTCTCAAATAAAATGTCTCACTAACTCTCACTTATCTCAAAAACTCTCTTACCTTTCTTGCCAAATGTAGTTGCTCGATTTGCATCCCAGGTTTATGTCACAAATTACACGTGATCATCATTTTACAGGCTTGAAGCATCTCAGAAATCCAGATCTATTCTGGCTTCTTCATAGTATTCTGATACATATAAGGTTGTAAAAACATTGGGAACCCATTCCTGCACTGTTTAAACTGCAGGTGACTTTAACCTGCCATTATAGTAACTCTCTTACACTACAAAAAAATTAGCAAAGTATGTATGTGAATGATAGTATTGTTCTAACATACCCTAAAAAGTAATGATGAAAATGAAGAAAAAAACCCACCCAGATTTCTACAGTGTATCAAGGCCCTTCAAATAGATTGTTGTTGCCTCCATCTCCCCAAACCGTATCTTCTTTAGCCTCTTATCCCAACATAGCACATAGGCTAAATATTTTGTCAGTCTTTCCACAGTGTTACAGATCACTTTCTTTGAAAACAGTGAAGTTCCTTTAAACACCCAAGAACACCAAAATGTTTAAAAAACACAATAGCTTCCAAAAGCGAACAAATATAGATTCCCAGAGAACTCATTTAGTTATATTCACAGAATCACAGAATAGTTAGGGTTGGAAAGGACCTTAAGATCATCTAGGTCCAACCCCTCTGCTATGTGCAGTATTCAGTGAAACATGGCTAAAATATTCCAATTCTAATTTCTGTGCAGAAGCTTCAAAAGCATCTTGTTTTTACTGAATAAAATGCTAACAGAATACAATCATACAAGAAATATAAGTTGCAACAATTTAAATGCCAAACATGGTACAGTCCCAAGTAGCCTTTATGAATGCTCGGTTAAATAACTTTTCTGAGCTGCTTTTTAGTCGGAAAAGCTCGTGTGTAGGACGAAGCTGCACAAGAAATTGTGGAAAATTCTTAAGGGTCTATTCCAAGACTCCTGTTTTGGGAAAGCTCTTATCATAAGGAGATTAATTTATATAAACAATTCATTAATAGGTTTACAAAATATGGATGATGATTATTCTTACTGTCATGCTTTCCAGTCAATACTGCAATAAGGACAATTAGATAAGCACTTCTGTAATGGTTTAATACAGAAGACAGTCCTTCTGGAAGCCTTCATTAGATAAACAACTTTGCTAGGTCCTTAGTATGGTACAAACTACTAGAAGTTAGGATAAATGGATGGAAACCAGAGCTTGTGGCAAGCAGGCATCTTGGAAAAGGCTCAGTGAGAGTCACTCTATATAATGAGGCTGCAGGGGTAGAAAAAACATTCCTTGTTTCTGGCTAGCTCAAACAGCTCCAATAGCAGTTCTTGTGGACTGCAAATGTGGCAAATCTGCATCTTAAGCATCCCTCACACAATCCTGAGGCAGAAAAAGTGATGGGGCAGAATGAGAGAAGTTATCAAATCAGTTAAGTTTCACCAAAAAAATGCAGTGTTACTAAACTGTGGGAAGTTGGCACAAGACGACATTTTTCCTCCTTTTTCTTCTATACTTCCTTTCTAACCTATTTCTGTTCCTTCTTTTTCTTTATTGCAAGGCATAAGTTTTGCTGAATAAAATAGCGGAAAATGTGGAGGGGGGAAAAAAAGTATTCCAGAGGCTCAAATATACTGATTTTGGTGGCTGTCATTCATATGAGCCTTAGAATAGTTTTAATCCATCCCAGAATTCACTGTAGGAGACTGAAATTGCAGCATTTATCTGAAATGATACATAAATTAGACTCTCGGGAAGTTTCTTAAGCACGAAAGGCAAATTGCAAATTCATGCACTCAGAAACCTTTCCCCCATCACTCACAAAAATTATGTATGCAGTCCATGAAACCCACTGAAAGAGTCCTGTAGTTCCAGGATGAGTTTTGGTCTGATGAATAAATAAATGTGCTAGTTCTTTTAATCTATGCCTTGGCACTCACCGAATGTTGAAGCATCTCAAGAAGGCTACATATGACATATGTTAGATTTTCATTTTGACAAAATGTTGCCTACTGTTCTGTCATAACTAAATAAAATGATATCTTTGAAATCCTGTTCTCTATTTTGTTGATAAGAACTACTACATATTTATCACCAGCTGATGACAATGCAACATGTATCTCGGTCTCTTATTAAGAATATGTCTTAAAGGGCGGCACGGGATGCAGGCTAATTAAGTACCAAAGCTTACTTGCTGTCTTCTAGTTGAAGCTTACAGAACACCTGCCACCAGGCATTTCTAGTTGCATTTTAAAGCGTATGACCAGTTATTGAGATTTTATTTTTTATTTAAAGCATGACTTCTGCATCCCCTAATTTTAAAAGCAATAACAAAACCCCAAAGTGTCAAATTAAGACAACTGAGAGCTTGCCTGCAATTGTTAACACTTTTCTTGTCTTAAAAGAGTGTTCAAAGGTGAACAATACCTAGTAACTGATGGGATAGAATGAAAATAGCAGCTCTGGATGATTATCTAGAGATTGCCCACAGGCAGTGACACTTTTTTCCTCTGCAGAAGGGACTCTTTTTGTGAAGCAGAATTGCTTGATGAGAGTGAGACTGTGCTTAGTTCCATAAATTGAAAAATAATCATCATAATGAAGCCTCAGAGCCAGCTCCATTCCTTGGCACACTCAGTCACCTCTGGGATTACACAACCACGCTTACTTCTGTAAGTGTGAGAATTATCTTCTTCCTTTCTTCCGTAAGTGAAGCCAAAATGAAACAAAATTCATTTTGCCACATGAAGGATTTGATCTTTGCCAAGTTGAGTTATTTGATCAATTATACTCTCAGTGCAAATCACATCTGTCATGTGGAAGGACAAAAGACAGCCACTTACAAACTCATCCAAAGTAAAGACAATGGGTTAAGCCAAAACCATCCTGCAATTGTGCTCAGTAATTTATCAAAAGTTAAAAAGAAAAAACACACAAACTAACCATATATCAGCTTGTTTGATTTAAGAATTATCTAACCTAAGCACCTCAGTTATTCAGGTATGGTGTAATAAGCAGGTAGGAAGAGAAAAATAGTTCATATACAAGAAAAGGAATAGAAAGCAATGAATCTTGCTTTTAGCTGTTAATACAGGTTCATGTGTCATGCCAGCACAGTAGCTGGGCAGCCAACAAGTGAAACTGAAATCTAGTATTCCACATGCACAAAGGGATCCAGTTATCGTAATCAGGAGTGTGATCCCACAGCCTGAAAAAGTTTAAGAAAAAAAAAAGATGAAATACCTAGAATAGTCAAAAAGAGGGGGGGGGGGGGATGAGAAAGAAAAGACACCAGGAAGAAAAAAAGCTTGGACAAATCAGGGAGCAGCCAGTTGCACTGGTATTTTTTTTTGTTGGAGTGTAAATTCACAAGTCAAAAAAAGTCTTATTCCCAACTGATTTAGCACCGTATCTCCAACCTAGTAGATGACGTTACTGTCTTTTTACAGGCTTGTCAAGTGCAATGCCTACAGTCACACAATTAGCAGAATCACTTCACATTCCCAGCATCATGAGCACTCCCATTTGCTCTAAACAGAGCAAGAACAATCACCTAGACTCCTTGTACTGCTCTCAAATATATACTTTTAAAGTAAGAGTCTCAAGATGTAGCACATAACATTATTGCACTATCTGTAAAAGAATATTGATACAATGGGGAGACATGTTCTGAGAAAGAACAGCTGATGTTTATAACTCACAAGAGATTACACATACCCCTTACTTGCTAGCCCTGACAGCATCCATTCCCATGAACTGTTTAAGCCCCATTTC
The DNA here is from genome assembly GCF_000696875.1 of Nestor notabilis. Taxonomy (NCBI): domain Eukaryota; kingdom Metazoa; phylum Chordata; class Aves; order Psittaciformes; family Psittacidae; genus Nestor; species Nestor notabilis. The sequence goes on along the minus strand of NW_009926139.1, from coordinate 1,028 downwards.
CACAAATGGAAGATCTTAGAAGGGTTTTGAGAATCAGCCTGAAGAGAAATTTTGCAATGGAAGTAATTATCAGATGGTTTAAGATTACTTTTCTTTTCTCAAAAGCATCAACACCATATGCAGCAGCCTGTCCTATTAACAGACCTGGATTACAAAGCTTGCTTTCTAGGATTCCAAAAGACTTCAATTACATCCTTTACTCCTTAAATAACCATTAGGCTCATTTAGTAGCTAAGTATATTGAGCAGCTATGTATATAAACAAACACATTAAAAAGAGCCAATTAAATCCATGAAGCACTGTGGAGAGAGTTACTCCCTAATTATTAGTATTAGGTAGCTGCATATAAAACAAGATTTTTCTCTGCTGATTACAGATTAGACCAAACTCAATAATAAAGGTCAAACACTAGAGTTACTCTACAATTACTGACATCACATTCGTTCCAGCAAATAAGGTGACTTGCACACACTTCAGCACTAAACCATTCTTTGTGGCAGGTCCTGCCCAACATTTAAGCACCTCCCCACCCTCCCTTCCACTGGGCATTTTACTGAATGAAAGTTGTGTTCTGGGATGCAATTTATTTAAAAACATTTATTATAGGCAAAATTAAACAGACATTTGAGATTACATAGAAATACAATTTCCAATCGGATCACATAACCTTTTCATTAAAAATGCACTGTTGTGTTGATATTTTTGTATGGATTGACCAGGTATGTAATATTTAACCATGCCATTTGCAGTCAACTATCATAAAAATCAGTAACGAAAAAGGTTTCTTAAAATGTGCAAATATTATTTTAGTGTTACCATTGAAAATAAAGGACCACTAAATAGATGCTCATTATGTAAAGCTTTTTAAAGTACAATAAAAATACAAATTCTATTTGTTAAAAAAGGCCATTCCTATGGCTACTAAACATCCTCATTATACAAATTCCAAAATACTATATGACAAACAAAATTATAAAGACTTTTCTTTATGAAACATATAGCATTAGTTAGTGATTTTATATATTTTA